>NC_053449.1:27043361-27166573 GCF_007990345.1 Gossypium hirsutum
GTCGGCTAATGAGTTTGAATGAAGTTTCGATAGGTGGGTGAGTGGCCGAGTGAACTATAGGCTTTGCAAGGATGGAATTTACTTATAAGTTGTGTGTGTATGGCTTTATTTGCTAATGACATTTAAGAGTTTAAATCTTGAATAATGTTATGCATAGGTTTCGGCCATGAATCCTTGTGTTATAACACTTGCTTAATAAGAACTGAGCTTAGTTGTAATCGTTATTAATTTTTAGAATTTTTTATTTTGTTAAAAGATTTAGTTATATATATTGAATTGATATTTGAATTTATTAAATCAAGCTTGGTAAGCTAGCTATTAAGGTGAAATGCTAATGTTAGTATTTGATTTGGTAATATCTGTTTGGGGACAGCAGCAGTAAGGTGATTTGGAAAATCGCCATAAATTGTAGAGTTGAATTAGAAGCTGAGTGAATTATGTCATTAAAGCTTGAAGAGTCTATTTCTTACAAAGGAAACTATAAAAACAAAAGAGTTACCGATCTTGAGATATTTGAAGTATTGTGGGGCTGAGTCAAAATGACTGCTGGATTCCCTGTTCTGTTTTTAGAAATCATTATAAATTGTACAAAATGATTATAAGATGAAATTTATATGCTTAGACTCCTTAATGAGTCTAGTTTCAAATGAGATCAAATACAACACATTTGGAATTCTGTAAAGTGAGAAATTGGATTCGTAGTGAAGAGTGGTCAGAATAGTCAACTAGTGAAATAGGGGAAACTTTAAGAAAAATCTGGTATTGATTGGCCAAGCCTAAAATTCTGAAATTTTATGGATGGAAGATATACGAGTCTATATTCAGGGAAAATTAACGGCAAGTGATTTGGAGTTTAGTAGCTCCAGTTATAAGTAATTTAGTAACTACTGCTCAGGAAAACAGCTCGTAGTGAATATGTGATTTTGTTGTAAACATTAATGGAAGTTTGCCGATGAATTATTTATTGATTATTATAAAGCTACTATAAGCTATGTGTGTGAAAGTCGGATCAATATATATATTATTCTGAAAATAATACTTGAATAGTCGATTAATGACTATTTTAAATTTTGTTGAACTTAAGCTCAAGAGCAAAGGGGAACTAGATCCGATAAAGGGAAGGAAAAAGTAATTGAATAGCCGTTGAAGTCGTTCGACGACATTTGAGGTAAGTCTTCGAGTAATGACCCTACTTGAATTATATTGAAATGATTAGTCATATTATGACGGATAGTCGAATGTGCATAGAGACTATGTTATAAAGCCAATTGAAATTATGCTCTTTGTGTGTGGCTATTGAGCCGAAATTTGAAAGGTTTAATAATGTTTTGTGTTTGAGCCTTAGTAACGAAGAAATGATATGGATGTGTTATGATTATTGATATATGTGTGCATGAGCATTGGGATATATCCGGGCTAAGACCCGAAGGCAATTATGCGAGTTGATATATCCGGGCTATGACCCGAAGGCAATTATGCGAGTTGATATATCCGGGCTATGACCCGAAGGCAATTATGCGAGTTGATATATCCGGGCTATGACCCGAAGGCAATTATGCGAGATGATATATCCGGGCTAAGACCCGAAGGCAATTATGCGAGATGATATGTCCGGGCTAAGACCCGAAGGCAATTATGCGAGTTGATATGTCCGGGCTAAGACCCGAAGGCAAATGTGTTTGCGGCTGCATTCGGTTAAATACCGAAGAAACTTGGGTTTGAATGTGAGCGTTTTGTGCTGTAACTAATTTAATAATTATGCTTGACCAACCCGAATGATAAGGTATGTTTGCATGTGCATTGGAAAGTCGGTTTGTTTTAAATGGTATTCGTGCGATCGGCTAACGAATTTTCGGCTTTTATAAAGGTTGATACCTTGTGTATCTATGTGGGTGAAGTGTGAAGTAAGTATGAGTATGAGAATGTGTGTTAATAAAGTGATTTAGTTAACTATGTGAATGTAATACTGTAGTCAAAGCCGATTTCATTACTTGAGACTTACTAAGCTTTAAATGCTTACCCGGTTGCTTTGGCTCTCTGTTTTATAGATTTTGTTCGTTAGCTATCGGATTCGGGATCAGCGAAGTCGAAGTCATCTACACTATCAAGCTCTTTTGGTATTCTTTTAGTTGAACTCTGGATATGGCATGTATAGGACTACCCCCTGTTGTTTAAGTTCTTTTGTGTTGTATGTGTGTAAAGCCATGCGAAAATGGCTTGTAAAAGTGGAGTATGGCATTAGACCATTTGTGTGTATGTATGTATATATATGATTTCATGATGTGACTATGGTTTGAAATGGAAGTGTTGGGCTAATGATCAGCCATTGGAATGGCTAAATATGATCACATGTGGACCTATGTAGGGCAAAATCCTAGTTGGTCCATGGTAACCACAAAATAGGTAAAGTTTATCTTGAAAACAGATTTTGACAGCAACAGTGGTGTGGAATTGAAAAATCACATAAATTCGTAGGAGTGGAATTAAATAGTGAATAAATTATGTAATCGAACCTTGATGAATCTACTTTTATATGGAAGTAACGAAGCAATTATAGGAACAGTACAGAAAGAGATATTCGGGTTCTTGTGGAACAGGGCCAGAACAGTTTCTGGATTCACTGTTCCGCCTTTGGAAATTCACTATAAATTGACCAGGGATAATTAGGGGTCATACCATATATGTATGGATTCCTCTCTGAGTCTAGTTTCCATAGAAACAAACGGCATTAGTATTGAAGCCCTGTGCAGAGAGATATCCCAGTCGTAATGGGAAAAGGTCAGTGTAGTCGACCCCTGTAACATGAGAGACTTTGACTAATAAACTGTACTAATGGGCCCGACCAAAAATTCTAGAAAAAAATATATAGGTGGGGACATGAGTCTAGTTTCAGGGAAAAATCACAAAACTGATTTTCGAGTTGTGAAACTCAAGATATGATTTTTGAAGCGACTAGTACTCAGACTGGACAGTGTCTGGAAAAATTTTTAAAAGTCTGTCAACACCTCGTATTCGACTCCGGTGACGGTCTCGGGTTTGGGGTGTTACAATTGATTGGTATCAGAGCTACGGTTTAGTCGATTCTAGGACTACCGTAATGTGTTGGGGTCTAGCTATACATGCCATTTTATGTGATTAATTGATAGTGTGGTGATTTCTGACATTTGCAAATGTGTTTATTTATAGTAATGGATCCCGATCCCAACCGAGCGGTAGCTGATGATCTCGAGAGTGTAGCGCCTGCTCCCGCACAAGGGACAGCGCCGGTGGACTCTCAACCTAATGCGAGTAACCCGAACGATGAAGCTAGACAAGCTTTCTATAACGTGATGAATGATTGGTTCAACCAATACATTCGAACTAATACGGCTGTTCCACAACCTCCATTCCCGACAAACACCACCCCCGCACCTACAATACCTCCGGTAACTGACCAAATAAGGTCAAATAAGCCCCCAGTTGACCGAATCCGAAAACATGGGGCTACTGAATTTAAAGCTACGGATAGCGACGATGCCGAGCAAGCTGAATTCTGGTTGGACAACACTATCCGGGTACTAGATGAGCTATCTTGTACACCCGATGAATGCCTAAAGTGTGCTATCTCCTTGCTACGTGATTCTGCCTACTATTGGTGGAGTACTCTGACTTCTGTTGTGCCCCGGGAGCAAGTAACTTGGGAGTTTTTCCAAACTGAGTTTCGGAAAAAGTATATCAGTCAGAGATTTGTTGATCAAAAACGGAAGGAATTTCTCGAGCTTAAGCAAGGTTCTATGTCAGTTACTGATTACGAGCGAAAATTTGTTAGACTTAGTAGATACGCTCGGGAATGTGTTTCGTCCGAGGCTGTTATGTGTAAACGCTTCGAAGATGGGCTGAATGAAGATATAAAAATGTTCGTTGGCATTCTTGAGATACGAGAGTTCGTAGTACTTGTCGAGCGAGCTTGTAAAGCCGAAGAGCTTAGAAAGGAAAAACAAAAAGTTGATGTGGGAACCGGGGAGTTTCGTAAAAGATTCTCGGGAAAGTCTCATCAACAGGCATCGAAGAAATTTCGAGATGATGTGGGCCGGTCTAAAAGCACTTCGGGCCTTTTTAGACGAGATCGTGATCGACCCCCTGTGGGTACACGAGGCACTTCAGTCGCCAGTGTTGGGAATGAACGTCGAGGCCGAACGGAATGTCGACATTGCGGTAAATGGCATTTGGGGAGTTGTAGATTCCATGACCGCTCCTGTTACAAGTGTGGATCAGTGGACCACTTCATTAAAGATTGCCCGAGGCTGTCTGAACAGAATGTAAATCAGAGTGGGAGACCGGGTGCTACCACTGCTCGAGGTAGATCATCTAGAAATATGGGCAATGCTAGTGGTGGTCAGAGAGGATCTAGAGATGCTACGACCGGATCCGAGGCTCGTGCACCTGCTAGAGCATATGCTATACGTGCCCGCGAGGATGCTTCATCGCCTGATGTTATTACCGGTACTTTTACTCTCTTTGATACTAACGTAATTGCTTTGATTGACCCCGGTTCTACTCATTCTTACATATGTGAAACCTTAGCATCCAGTAAGACTTTACCTATTGAGTCTACTGAGTTTGTAATTCGGGTGTCAAATCCCTTGGGTCGTTACGTGCTTGTCGACAAAGTGTGTAAGAAATGTCCCCTAGCAATTCGAGGTTCCTGTTTTCCAGCAGACTTGATGCTTTTGCCGTTTGATGAATTTGACGTTATCCTTGGGTTGGATTGGTTGACCGTGCATGATGCGGTTGTGAATTGCAAAAGCAAGACTATTGATTTGAGGTGTGCAAATAACGAAGTAATCCGAGTTGAGTCTACGGATTTGGATGGGTTGCCCGCTGTAATATCCTCAATGTTGACCCAAAAATATGTGAGAAAAGGGTGCGAAGCATACCTTGCGTATGTACTGGATGACCAAGAACTAGAAAAGAAACCTGAATTTGTGCCAGTGGTTTGTGAATACCCGGATGTTTTTCCTGAAGAATTGCCGGGTTTACCACCTGTTCGGGAGATAGAGTTTGGTATTGAGCTTGTACCTGGGACTACGCCGATTTCGATAGCTCCGTATCGTATGGCACCAACTGAGTTAAAAGAGTTGAAAGCTCAGCTGCAAGAATTGACGGATAGAGGTTTCGCTCGGCCAAGTTTCTCACCTTGGGGTGCACCCGTATTGTTCGTGAAAAAGAAGGACGGAACCATGAGGTTGTGCATTGACTATCGTCAACTGAATAAAGTGACGATAAAGAATAAATACCCACTACCGCGTATCGATGATTTGTTTGATCAACTAAAGGGGGCCTCAGTGTTCTCAAAAATAGATTTGAGATCGGGTTATTATCAGTTGCGGATTCGAGATTCAGACGTACCCAAAACTGCTTTCAGAACGAGGTACAGTCACTACGAATTCTTAGTGATGCCGTTTGGGCTCACTAATGCCCCGGCAGTATTTATGGATTTGATGAATCGGATCTTCAGACCATATTTGGATCGGTTCGTAGTTGTGTTCATTGATGACATCTTGGTCTATTCAAGAGATGAGACCGAACATGCTGAGCACCTGAGACTAGTGTTGCAAATTTTACGGGATAGGCAGTTATATGCTAAGTTCAGTAAGTGTGAGTTCTGGTTAAGAGAGGTTAGCTTCTTGGGTCATGTGGTATCCGCGTCGGGTATTCGAGTTGACCCGAACAAAATTTCAGCCATACTTGACTGGAAACCTCCGAGAAATGTTACTGAAGTTCGGAGCTTTTTGGGGCTCGCCGGTTATTACCGACGATTTGTGAAAGGTTTCTCGATGATAGCCACACCAATGACGAAGCTACTTCAAAAGGATGTTAAGTTCGAGTGGACGGAGAAATGTCAGAAAAGTTTCGACCAACTGAAAACTCATTTGACTGAAGCTCCAATTTTGGTGCAACCCGAATCGGGTAAAGAGTTTGTCATCTATAGTGACGCATCCCTACTTGGGTTGGGTTGCGTATTGATGCAAGAAGGTCGAGTCGTGGCCTATGCGTCGAGACAATTGAAGCCACACGAGAGGAATTATCCGACCCATGACCTCGAACTAGCTGCCATCGTATTTGCTTTAAAAATATGGCGACATTATCTGTTTGGTGAGAAGTGCCATGTATTTTCGGACCACAAAAGTCTCAAATATTTGATGACTCAACGAGACTTGAATCTGCGACAAAGACGTTGGCTTGAGTTGTTGAAAGATTACGAGCTTGTCATTGATTACCACCCGGGAAAGGCTAACGTGGTTGCGGACGCCTTAAGCCGGAAGTCATTGTTTGCTTTGCGAGCGATGAACGTGCATTTGTCTGTTCTACCAGACAATGTGTTAGTAGCTGAATTAAAAGCTAAACCATTATTGACTCACCAAATTCGTGAAGCTCAGAAAGTCGATGATGAATTGGTTGCAAAACGGGCTGAGTGTTTTCCGAACGAGGGATCAGAGTTTCAAATTGACGACGATAATTGTTTGAGGTTCAGAAATCGGTTGTGTGTTCCAAGGAATTCGGAACTCATTTCGACGATTCTGAACGAAGCCCATTGTAGCCGAATGTCAATTCACCCGGGGAGTACGAAAATGTACAACGATTTGAAACGTCAATTTTGGTGGCATGGTATGAAACGGGACATCTCCGACTTTGTTTCGAGATGTTTAATATGTCAACAAGTGAAAGCGGAACATCAAGTGCCTTCAGGATTACTCCAGCCGATCATGATACCCGAGTGGAAATGGGATCGAGTCACAATGGACTTTGTGTCCGGACTGCCCTTGTCAGCAAGTAAGAAGGATGCGATATGGGTTGTTGTCGATAGACTAACTAAGTCGGCTCACTTTATCCCCGTGCGTACGGATTTTTCATTAGATAAACTAGCTGAATTGTATGTTTCTCAGATTGTGAGATTACACGGGGTACCGATTTCTATTGTGTCGGATAGAGATCCGAGATTCACCTCGCGATTTTGGAAGAAATTGCAAGAAGCTTTGGGTACCAAGCTGCATTTTAGCACCGCTTTTCATCCACAAACAGATGGTCAATCCGAGCGGATAATTCAGATACTTGAGGATATGTTGAGATGTTGCATCCTCGAGTTCAGTAGTTCATGGGAACGGTATTTACCTTTGATTGAATTCGCTTACAACAATAGTTTTCAATCAAGTATTAAGATGGCACCTTACGAGGCTTTGTACGGTCGTAAATGCCGTACACCATTGTTTTGGACCGAGCTCGGTGAAAGCAAAATTTTCGGAGTTGATTTGATTAGAGATGCGGAACAGAAAGTAAAGGTAATCCGTGAAAGTCTGAAGATAGCCACGGATCGTCAGAAGTCGTACGCAGATTTGAAACGAAAAGACATCGAGTATCAGGTGGGAGACAAAGTGTTCCTTAAGGTTTCACCTTGGAAAAAGATACTCAGGTTCGGCCGTAAGGGCAAGTTGAGCCCAAGATTCATTGGGCCGTATGAAATATCCGAAAGAATTGGTCCAGTGGCATATAGATTGATTTTACCCCCTGAACTTGAAAGGATTCACAATGTTTTCCATGTTTCGATGCTTCGACGTTATAGATCCGATCCGTCACATGTGATTAATCCCTCGGAAGTTGAAATTCGATCTGACTTGAGTTATGAAGAAGAACCAATTCGCATCCTAGCTCGTGAAGTGAAAGAGTTGCGAAACAGAAGGGTTCCGTTAGTTAAGGTGTTATGGCTCAAACACGGGATCGAGGAAGCTACTTGGGAAACTGAGAGCTCGATGAAAGAACGATACCCAAACCTATTCACCGGTGAGCTTTTCGGGGACGAAAATTTCTTAAGTGGGGGAGAGTTGTGACAGCCCTAAATTGACCCTAGTCGGGAAGTGGTTTCGGGACCACAAAACCGAGTTAAGAAAATAATTAAAAGTTATATTCTGTGTTTATGAAGTGAGTAAATGCATGTGTGAAAGTTTCATGCATTAATTTGATCATCTTTATGTGAATCTTTTTTTATATGGACTTATATGAAACTTTGTTGGAAAGTGAGAGGCTAATTTACAATGGTCTAATAGTACATGCATTGAAAGGAGTGGTTTTGCATGTCAATTTACCCAAGCTAAATATGGTGGCCGGCCATGTTATGTAGTAAATAATATTATAACTATTTTATGCTAATAGTTTATGTTACAAAATGAAATAATGAATAAGGTTAATAAAATACAAGTTAGTGGGAGGAAAAACCAAAGTTAGCCTATGTTTTCTCCTCCATTGCCGTAGCTAGAGAAAGAAGAGGAAGAAAAGCCTTTGGGGAAGAAAATTCGGCTAAGGTGGATACCTAAAGTAAGGTAAGTTCAATGTCATTCTTGGAAAAACTTATGCACCATTTGGATGATTAGTCTAACTTCTACCTATTTTATGGTTTGAAGATAGGTTTTGTATGAGTTAAGTTTCGGTTAAGGTGGATTGATTAATTGGGTTTTATAAGGAAATTATGCCATAGCCGAATGTGTCTTGAAGAAGATGTCATATGTGCTTATTATAAGTATATGTATGTTCGGCTAATGAGTTTGAATTGAAGTTTCGATAGGTTGTGGGTTGAGTGGCCGAGTGAACTATAGGCTTTGCAAGGATGGAATTTACTTATAAGTTGTGTGTGTATGGCTTTATTTGCTAATGACATTTAAGAGTTTAAATCTTGAATAATGTTATGCATAGGTTTCGGCCATGAATCCTTGTGTTATAACACTTGCTTAATAATGAAAGAACATGAGCTTAAAGCTTGAGTAACACTCGGCTTTAGTGTAAGTTAAAATTTGTTAGAAAATAATTTTCAAGTTAGTAGATTATGTGTTAAGAGAGGGATTTAGAATATATATATATATAGCTGAATGTGATATGTGTGAATTATATATTAAATCAAGGCTTGGTA
This sequence comes from Gossypium hirsutum, assembly GCF_007990345.1. Classification (NCBI taxonomy): domain Eukaryota; kingdom Viridiplantae; phylum Streptophyta; class Magnoliopsida; order Malvales; family Malvaceae; genus Gossypium; species Gossypium hirsutum. Next base: position 27,052,300 of record NC_053449.1, read on the forward strand.
AGCTAGCTATTAAGGTGAAATGCTAATGTTAGTATTTGATTTGGTAATAATCTGTTTGGGGACAGCAGCAGTAAGGTGATTTTGGAAAATCGCCATAAATTGTAGGAGTTGAATTAGAAGCTGAGTGAATTATGTCATTAAAGCTTGAAGAGTCTATTTTCTTACAAAGGAAACTATAAAAACAAAAGAGTTACCGATCTTGAGATATTTGAAGTATTGTGGGGCTGAGTCAAAATGACTGCTGGATTCCCTGTTCTGTTTTTAGAAAATCATTATAAATTGTACAAAAATGATTATAAGATGAAATTTATATGCTTAGACTCCTTAATGAGTCTAGTTTCAAATGAGATCAAATACAACACATTTGGAATTCTGTAAAGTGAGAAATTGGATTCGTAGTGAAGAGTGGTCAGAATAGTCAACTAGTGAAATAGGGGAAACTTTAAGAAAAATCTGGTATTGATTGGCCAAGCCTAAAATTCTGAAAATTTTATGGATGGAAGATATACGAGTCTATATTCAGGGAAAATTAACGGCAAGTGATTTGGAGTTTAGTAGCTCCAGTTATAAGTAATTTAGTAACTACTGCTCAGGAAAACAGCTCGTAGTGAATATGTGATTTTGTTGTAAACATTAATGGAAGTTTGCCGATGAATTATTTATTGATTATTATAAAGCTACTATAAGCTATGTGTGTGAAAGTCGGATCAATATATATATTATTCTGAAAATAATACTTGAATAGTCGATTAATGACTATTTTAAATTTTGTTGAACTTAAGCTCAAGAGCAAAGGGGAACTAGATCCGATAAAGGGAAGGAAAAAGTAATTGAATAGCCGTTGAAGTCGTTCGACGACATTTGAGGTAAGTCTTCGAGTAATGACCCTACTTGAATTATATTGAAATGATTAGTCATATTATGACGGATAGTCGAATGTGCATAGAGACTATGTTATAAAGCCAATTGAAATTATGCTCTTTGTGTGTGGCTATTGAGCCGAAATTTGAAAGGTTTAATAAATGTTTTGTGTTTGAGCCTTAGTAACGAAGAAATGATATGGATGTGTTATGATTATTGATATATGTGTGCATGAGCATTGGGATATATCCGGGCTAAGACCCGAAGGCAATTATGCGAGTTGATATATCCGGGCTATGACCCGAAGGCAATTATGCGAGTTGATATATCCGGGCTATGACCCGAAGGCAATTATGCGAGTTGATATATCCGGGCTATGACCCGAAGGCAATTATGCGAGATGATATATCCGGGCTAAGACCCGAAGGCAATTATGCGAGATGATATGTCCGGGCTAAGACCCGAAGGCAATTATGCGAGTTGATATGTCCGGGCTAAGACCCGAAGGCAAATGTGTTTGCGGCTGCATTCGGTTAAATACCGAAGAAACTTGGGTTTGAATGTGAGCGTTTTGTGCTGTAACTAATTTAATAATTATGCTTGACCAACCCGAATGATAAGGTATGTTTGCATGTGCATTGGAAAGTCGGTTTGTTTTAAATGGTATTCGTGCGATCGGCTAACGAATTTTCGGCTTTTATAAAGGTTGATACCTTGTGTATCTATGTGGGTGAAGTGTGAAGTAAGTATGAGTATGAGAATGTGTGTTAATAAAGTGATTTAGTTAACTATGTGAATGTAATACTGTAGTCAAAGCCGATTTCATTACTTGAGACTTACTAAGCTTTAAATGCTTACCCGGTTGCTTTGGCTCTCTGTTTTATAGATTTTGTTCGTTAGCTATCGGATTCGGGATCAGCGAAGTCGAAGTCATCTACACTATCAAGCTCTTTTGGTATTCTTTTAGTTGAACTCTGGATATGGCATGTATAGGACTACCCCCTGTTGTTTAAGTTCTTTTGTGTTGTATGTGTGTAAAGCCATGCGAAAATGGCTTGTAAAAGTGGAGTATGGCATTAGACCATTTGTGTGTATGTATGTATATATATGATTTCATGATGTGACTATGGTTTGAAATGGAAGTGTTGGGCTAATGATCAGCCATTGGAATGGCTAAATATGATCACATGTGGACCTATGTAGGGCAAAATCCTAGTTGGTCCATGGTAACCACAAAATAGGTAAAGTTTATCTTGAAAACAGATTTTGACAGCAACAGTGGTGTGGAATTGAAAAATCACATAAATTCGTAGGAGTGGAATTAAATAGTGAATAAATTATGTAATCGAACCTTGATGAATCTACTTTTATATGGAAGTAACGAAGCAATTATAGGAACAGTACAGAAAGAGATATTCGGGTTCTTGTGGAACAGGGCCAGAACAGTTTCTGGATTCACTGTTCCGCCTTTGGAAATTCACTATAAATTGACCAGGGATAATTAGGGGTCATACCATATATGTATGGATTCCTCTCTGAGTCTAGTTTCTATAGAAACAAACGGCATTAGTATTGAAGCCCTGTGCAGAGAGATATCCCAGTCGTAATGGGAAAAGGTCAGTGTAGTCGACCCCTGTAACATGAGAGACTTTGACTAATAAACTGTACTAATGGGCCCGACCAAAAATTCTAGAAAAAAATATATAGGTGGGGACATGAGTCTAGTTTCAGGGAAAAATCACAAAACTGATTTTCGAGTTGTGAAACTCAAGATATGATTTTTGAAGCGACTAGTACTCAGACTGGACAGTGTCTGGAAAAATTTTTAAAAGTCTGTCAACACCTCGTATTCGACTCCGGTGACGGTCTCGGGTTTGGGGTGTTACAAAAAAGCTTAAGTTACATCTATTATAGGACGTAAGACCCAATACTTGGATCTAATTCATCTTGTCAGGTGGAAGGCATTACAAGTATCTTAAAGGAATAGACTAAAAGAATAAGTGCTATAGGGTTACTTTGGAGGCACGAGTCCACTAAGAAAAATGGGTATTAGGAAGAAACCTTTTCCAGGGAAAGGGTTTAATTTAAGGACTCACAGTCATGGCGATGATTTGAATAACCACAAACAGTTTTCGTCAAACAGCATTGGAGAATAGGGGACAATATTGAAGCATGTTAAGAAAGGTATAATGAAAGTGGAAACAAGGAATAGCAAGGGTAAAACTCTGATGAGAATATATCTAGATAGTACATGGTTGTGATCAGATCAAGATTTATACCGCCAACATTCGGCTCAAAGTAATGGAAGCATTGGCTACGCTAACGAAGTTCATAGATTTTCCTCACAAAACCTAGGGAGTTTAACTCTATGCACTGAATCTCTTTTAATTAGAAATTAAGTATTCTTTTATAAAGTTGAATGAATAGACCTCACTAAGTTCCTTTGAACTTTTAGTAATTACAGCTTGAGTGTAAGGTAGATAAAGACTTATAAATCAAGTGGAGGGACCCAACCAGTCTCTGCTAGAGTTAAGAGTTGGGCATGGTAGTTTACTCATGTATATAGAGGGTCAACCTTAGAGGCCATGCCTCAAGGTCTAAAAAGATTTCGTTTGTAATTGATCATTAATTTAAATCTTGTAAATAACTGTCATGGTTATTTAAGGAGCCAAAGTTGTAAGAATTTTATTTTTAGTATGAAATGGTTCTTAGCTATAGTTAGTTGAGTTGTCTAAGTACATAGTAAAATTTGACAGAATTTGGTTAAGATATTTAGATAGTTTGTGACATTCAGTACCCAGACCTGTTGATCGGGTCGGGTATAGTGTTTTACAGTTTGTGCTAATGTGATACTGATAGCCAAACCTAAAGCGATAGGTGGCAGCCTCTCAATATGACACGTGTGAACATAAATTAAAAAGTTTAAAAATCTTTTAAAAATATAAGTTAATTTAATAAAATATAATTTTTTGGACAAGTTCATTTACCAACTAGGTACTTTTGGATAAGTTCATGGGGCAAACTATATTTTAACCCTTACAAAATTAATGTTGTTAACAAAATGAGGTAATGTGTGAGACAGAATACAAATTCGGGTACCAAGTAGGTACAAAAGAAATTCAAATACCAACTAGATAGTTTTGAACAAGTTCAGAAGATAAATGGTTAAATATAAAATTAGTACCTGAACTTGTCCACTTCTCCCAAATTGGTACCCGAACTTTTTTTTGTCAACTAAATCGATACCTGGGTCTAATGCCATTAAATTTAGGACACATGGCAAAATAAGATTGTGACACGTGGCATAAATATTTTTAAAACTATTTTTTTCTTTCTCTTTCCTAGTGGGTAACGTTTCTTCTTCCCTATTTCCCTTTTTTATTTATTTCTTTTTCCTGGTGATGTTTCTTCTTCCCAATTTCATTTTCTCTTGTTTTTCCCTTTGACCTTTCTTTTTCCTAATTTCCTTTTATCTGCTAAACATGTTTGCTTTCAATGGTTGATTTTAATTCCTCTCATTCACCTTCTGCTACTGTTGTTGCTTCTTTGTTTGACTTATAAGGTACTAGGTTTGATTCTTGGGCATGGAGGAAGCGAGTTCTAATTTGAGATACAAAGATCCAGATTACCCAATAAAATTTCTGGGTGGTTGTATTTTTTCTATTTTTTTCATAAAAAAATATGAGAGAGAATAAAGAAAATGGTTTCTTTTACATATCTTTCTTTTTAGTTACTAAGTTCTAGGTTTATCTTTATTTTATATTTTGAGTCTTAGATTCATCATCTTTTTTGGATTTTCGCATTCATTTTTTTTCTTTTTTAGTTTTTCTCGTTGTTTCCTGAAAAAAATATGAGAAAGAATACAATTGATAATTGGATTAGGATTTGTAAACTATTAAGGCATAGTTCAAATTCCCTACACCTTTTTTTCAATAATGTTAACCCTACATTAAGCTCTTTAGCAACTTTCGTTATTGGCATATAAAAATATTGTGAAATAATTTTTGCATTATTGAAATTTTTAACCTTTTTCTTTGTCATTATTCTCTGGTCTCTCCAATGTCCGCCATTGTTAACTTTCAAAAGCTTTTGATTTTCTGGTTCAAATAATGTCCCTAGTTCATTCAAAAAATCATTCTCTACAAAAAAGAATTATATAAATATATATTATTTTTTTTAAAAAATTTAAGTTTATGAGTGTACAAAATATATTGCACTTTGGGTTAAGCTTGGATTTTGCTCAACATCAACAAATAAACAAATACTATTCATCAACGAAATAGTATTGTAAAAGCTCATGTCTTGCACGGGAAACTCATCGTCCACCATTAAATTATAAAATAAAATAAAAATAAAATAAAAAATTAAATCATGATTGAGGATAAAACAAATATGAAGTTAAAATTTAAGAGGTGGGGGTTGGCTAATAGTCGCGGGAGAGGAAAACCAAAGGGGCTTAAGAGATGTGGGGGTTGGTTGATGGTAGTGATTGGATGCCGAGAAAGTGAGAGAAAATTTGGGATGGGGATTGACAAAAGAAAGAAAGAAGAAAGGTGAATAAGGGTAGAAGCATGCCTAGAAAAAAGAAAAAGAAAGAAAAAAAAGAGGTACAAGAGGACGTCATGTGATGGCATGTGATTGGCCAGTGCTGCCACATCAGCAAAAAATTAACAACGTTAGACTTGGGTACCAATTTAGTTGACGGGAAAAAAGTTAGAGTACCAATCTGGGATAAAAAAAAAACCATAAGTACCAATATGGGAGAAATAAAGAAATTTGATACTAATTTTATATTTAACCCAAAAATAAACTACATATTCAACTCTTTTTTTTTCTCTTTTATTCCTAATATGTATTCTATGAAATTTAGTCCAAAAAATTGTATTCGAAGATGTTCATGCTTACCCCAAAAAAAACAAACCATAAATGATAATATTAAGAATTAAAATTGTCCAAAAAGAAAAGATTATTTTGAAGACTGGCCAAGGTACTTGCCGGCATAATCACAATTTTTCAGTATTCCATGAAAAAAGAAATTCCCCATCAAAAGACAAGAGAAATAAGTTGGTCAAATATTTAAAAACTCTTAAATTGCCCAAACCCGAAGGGGTTGGTATTTGGAATTTAGGATGTAAAAGCAAAAGAAAAGGAAAAAAAAAGAACAAAGCCATTTCCGAAGCATCTGATTCCACTACATTTGTGAAGGAGAATTAGAAAGTGGTTCTGTGTCACATTCATCTATAGGTTAAGAGAAAATAAAATTCAAACTTCTTTATTAATCTGGCAGCATATGTTCTATGATAATTGCTTTTTTAGTTTCCTTTTGCCTTCTACTTTTCTTCTATATTTGATATTTTTCTACTTTGATCTTGTGCCTAAAAAAAATTCTACTTGGTTTTCCAAAAGGGAAAAAAATCAAACATTCTAAGCCATATGGTACATGAACCACAGGTTTTAATCCTTCCTCAACCACCTTCATGAATCTAGATTTTGAATCTTATGTTTAGGATAATTGAAAAACTAATCTCATGCAACATTCGATGGATATAAATATATATTTTTTTGGAAATGAATATGTTTATTTTTTTAATATATTGTAAAAAATATATTTTTTATACCCAAGTGTAAATAGCTGTGAAAATATGTTCTAAGTTCATGTATTTTCTGTACTATTGAAATTTAGTTTATTTATTTTTATTTTTAGAAATTTAGTCCATTTATTTTTCAGATTTCAAAATTTATATCTAATTGTTAATTTTAGCTTAATTTTCTATTAAATTTGTTGGTGTGACATTTTAAAATAAAAAAAATACTTACTTGATAACCAAATAACAAAAAATGATCATGAACCTAAATTAACAAAAAATATTTAATAATATTAACAATTGAACTTGCATTTTTAAATTAAAAAATAAAAGAACTAAATTTCTTAAAATAAAGATAGATGATTAAATTCTAAATATAAAAAAATAGAATGATTTGAAACATATTTAAACTTAAAAAATAAAAAAAAATCTATTTATCTATAAAAATTCAACGATTCAAATCAAATGAATGTAAAATAAGGCGAATCATTATTTAAATTGGAAATGAATACAAGTCATTAGAAATTACTTCAACCAAAAGTCATTGTAATACCTAATTTTAGCCCGGGCTCACATATGGAAACACAATTTTTTAGGATATGCAATCTTAGATATGATATGTAATCCAAGATATGATATATGCAATCTTAGATATGATATGCAATATTAGATATGATATATAATCTTAGATATGATATGCAATCTTAGAATATATGATTTTGTAATCTTAGAGATTTAATTTGTAGATACCCTTTAATCTCAGCGGTTGATGTAATTGATCTGTACCGTTGAATTTGGGGAGGCTAAACTATAAATAGAGGCATCACCCTTCATTGTAAAAAAAAGAAAAAAAGGAGAAAAGGGGAAGAGGAATAAAAAAGAGAACGATTGGCAGTTTTTTTAAAGGTGACTTACTATTTTTTCTTTCGATTATTTTTTTACTTATTTATGATTTTTAAAAAAGGGGAGAAGATGATACCACTGCGAATTTTATTTATTTTATTTAGCCCCTCCGACCTTTAATATTTTTGTAATTAAGTTTTTTTTTTATTTTTCTTAATTTACCCTTTTATTTTTTTTATTTCAATTGGGTCTAAGTTGAACGGCGTCGTTTTAGAGGAGAAGGGAAAATTTCCCTTCCAGCCCCTCTATGTAATTCGCGCGTTCAAATTAATCCTTTTACTTTTATTTATTTGCGAATTTACCCCAGTTTTTTATTGCAATTCAATTTAGTTTTTCTTTTCTTTTTTTGTTCTTTTCATTTATTTTATTAATTAATAACGTAATCATTTTTTTATTTTTATTTTTTAAATCTATACATGTATATTTTATGCACATATTTTTAATTTATATTTTTCTCACATTTATATATGTATATATATGTATATTTATTTTTAAAAAAAATTAATTTTGATAATGTACTCATTATTTAATTTTTTTATCTATGTATATTCCTTTTATATGTACATGTATATATATATTTTAAAACGAATATTTTCCTATATTTTTTTAATGAATATTTTCATATTTATATGTATATATTTACGTTTTTTTAATGATTAAATACTCACTTTTTCTTTTTTAAAATATACCTATTTTTATTATTTTATATAAGTACGTATAATTATATTTTTCTTTATTTGCATAAGTATATTATGTATTGTATTTATATATAAATTCTATAACCCAAAATTTTATTTGTAAATTATATGAATATTTTTAATCTTCATAATTTTCATGTGTATATTATACGTCTTTTGATCCTTATTTATTTGTTTGCTATCCCATCCATTGTATAATTGTGTTTACATTTAATATTTTGCATGTCATGGATTAGCTTTTTTTTATTATTTCGTTTATTCATTTGCTTATATTAATTTTATGTCGATGATGTATTTATTATTGTTATTATTATAGCATTGTATGTATAAAATCACGTTACATCATTTTTTACTCAAATTTAAAGATAGAAATTTTTTAAAATTGAGATAATGTTCGTATTTAGGATTTTCAAGGGAATTGAGCCCTAACGTATTGGGTTCCGATTTTCTTCGTTAAATCCGAAAATCGAGCATTTCTCTTCAATCAAAAAAATAAAAACTCATTATTGGGAATTCAACACGTTGTGTCCTAACGTATTGGATGTGACGCATTGATTTCTCGAAATGAAGATTTTTTTTTAAAAAATCATGAAAGAAGTATTCCGAGTTTGAGATTCTAAAGGAATTATGCCCTAACGTATTGGGTGTGATTTCTTAAATCTTGGATAAGTGGATGTTCTTTTAAAGTAAAGGAAATATTCCGAGTTTGGGATTCTAAAGGGATCGTGCCCTAACGTATTGGGTGTGATTTCTTAAATCTTGGATGAGTGGATGTTCTTTTAAAGTTTTATTGTATAAATATTCTGACCTAATTCATTTTGGGGGAAATTAGAATGTTGTGCCCTAACGTATTGGGTGTGACATTTTTGCTTCTCTGAATTGAAAAGGGTCTTAATATGCAACATTTTAAGTTTTTAAAGATTATATTTTTAAAATTTTCGACCTTAAGACATTAATTAATTAACTAGGTACCAATTTTTGGGCGTAATGAGGGTGCTAATCCTTCCTCATACGTAACCGACTTTCGGACCCGTTTTTCTAAAATTCGTAGACCAAAGTCGTTTTAGGTGACCCAATCACACCTTAATAAAAGATTGGTGGCGACTCCCAATTTTCATTTTTTAAAAGTCGGCAGCCTAAAATTTTTTGTTTTCAAAAAAAGGTTTCGACAGCTTGGCGACTCCACTGGGGAAATTTTTTTTTAAAAAGAAGAGAGTCGAGCCACAAAGTTGATTAATTTTTGTCTTACGGTCGAGAAAAATATTTTTTTTAAAAAAAATCATAACATCCTTTCGCATTCATTATCTTATTCCTTAAATATTGTTTGCGTTATACATTTCATGAGTTGAACATTTTTACCCTTTTAAGTGGGAGTGAGAAGCTATGCCTTCGTGAGGTTTTCACCTCCGTGTAGGGTAGTGGATTGTTTTCGGGATACATCCATACCTATGTCTTCGTAAGATTTTCATCTCCGTGCAGCCATAGAGAAATGTATTCCCCTAAACCGAACTCGATCCATATGAGCCTATAATGGGTGAGGATAGAGGAATCTGCTGGTTCGGGTACCTTTACCCTAGAAGCCAAACTTCATATAATAAACCTTAGGAATCCACCCTAGGTAGAACTATACTGAACCCTAGTAGACATCTGATTAGATGTTTTACTGTTTCTTGATTATATTTTATATTATTATATGACACTGACCTTTTGTGTTTTATTTTGTTTGCATGACATGGCATTTCATTTCATCATAAAAGACGTCAGTTCAGATTCAGTTGCTAGATAGAAAGCTTGACATGGAAAAAGAGTTTCTTGATAAAGTGGAGGACAATGCGGCTGTCCGAACTTGGTCTGAAACAACGCAGCAAGATAAGGGTGATAGCCTGGCCGATGGGTATGTATCGGAATTATGGGATTTTACTCGCATCAGTGTAACTCAAAACAATTTGCAGGAGTTGAAAGAAATTTGGAATCAATGGAATAATGAGGCTAGGCAGTTATTTTACGACAATTATGGGGACTAGCCTTATTTGCTTGATGAGAAGGTAGACAAACATTTGTTTCAAGCCCTCACCTAGTTTTGGAATCCTGCTTACAGTTGTTTCATGTTTGGGAAATTTGGAATCAATGGAATAATGAGGCTAGGCAGTTATTTTACGACAATTATGGGGACTAGCCTTATTTGCTTGATGAGAAGGTAGACAAACATTTGTTTCAAGCCCTCACCTAGTTTTGGAATCCTGCTTACAGTTGTTTCATGTTTGGGAATGTCAATTTGGTACCAACGATAGAAAAATATGTGGCTTTACTCCGATGTTCAAAGTTTCAAGTGGATAGAGTTTACTCGAGAACGGTAAATGTGCCAACCTTTTCAAAGAAGCTGATAGGTATAACAGGGATGAGTGAGTAGTGGGTCGCTGCACGAGTTAAGCAAAAGAGGGACAGCAAGTGCATTCCTTGGAATAGCTAGAAATGGTGCTACAAAATTGTGAGATCCAGATCAAGCACTTGAACGCAAACGAAAGTAGTAATAATGAACAGCTCTACCACTTTCAGAGTCAAGTTAGGAGCAGAGATCATCTTATGAAGGAAGCTGTGGTCTAGATTCGAGAAGTAGCTGATTACGTACAGATTTTAGCAGTACAGGCTGACATGCTGAGTATGAAGTATGAATTAGAATCGGATTGGGGGCAATAATTAGTTTTGTTACTTAGGAAGATCAGAGTTCTGGGTACTAGGGCAAAGTCTTACTTGTAATTCGCTTTATGTAAAGAAATTTGCTTTCTAGTAAGGTTTTCTTATATGGAATTGAATCAAAATTGACGTCTTTTTGCATTCATGCATTGCATTACTTCATATGCATTTAAAAACATTAAAAGATTCTAATTAATTTACATCATTCCTCAGTTAATCTGGAAACCAACCAATCAACCGAACACCGTTATAGTACCCGAGCAAAGTCAGGAGGCATGGACCAAATATTGGAGAGAATAGAGCAAATGCAAATACAAATACAGATGCAAGAGCAATTGACTGAATTTCAACAAGAAATGAGGAATCAAATGCTAGAATTCCAAATAAATATGAGCCAGCTAACCCAGTTATTGGGTAAAGGGAAAAGCCCAGAGGCTCACTTTGGGGATGATAATAAGGACCCTATATATTCTCCAGATTTTACCTTGATAAGTGTCGAGGCCCAACCAGACGCATGTCCACAAGAGGCACTCTTTACTATCAGATCCTGACAATATCTGACTGGTACATCGACACCAGTATATCGCCTGACAGACTCAAAATCCAATCTTGTTGCTTTTGACAATACATCAGAAATAAAACAGGTGAAGGTAGAGCACCCAAATACTATAAAAGCCTCAAGGAAGAAAGGGAATAAGGGGAAAAATGAAGGTAGATATAACAAGGGCCACTCAAGACCAATCGCTGTGGGCCGGTTAAAGACAGAAACCACCAGCCATCAGGTTCCTTTAAAGCAAGAATCATATGTGAAGCCAGGTACTGAAAAGCTCTAGTTCACGCCAATTTCAATGTCGTACAAGGAGCTGTATCAAAGCTTATTCAATACGCATGTTGTTGCTCCTTTACATGTGAAACCTCCACAGCCCCCGTATCCCAAATGGTACGACACAGGTGCACAATACGATTATCATGCGGGAATTACGGGGCACTCAATAGAGAATTGCATTGCCTTCAAAAAGCTAGTTGAAAAATTCATCAACATGGGTATTGTCAAGTTGGATAACTCATCTAATGCAGGAAATTCGCTACCCAATCATGATTGATAATGGTATGAATGTAATATATGAAGAGGTGTTGAGAAGTGTTCACATACGGAGACACAATTGAAAATGGACCTTGTTAGATGTCTGCCCTTATAAAAATTGGGAGTGTTCTAAGTAATTGGATTGCGGAAGAAATCTCTGTAGTCTTTAGAGCTTGTTTAGAGTAATGTTCAGAACATTCTTGTTGCTTTTAGCCTAAAAAAGATAGGAATTCCTTTGTGAAATAGGCTCATGTCTGAACATCATTATTTTAATAACATACATCTTTGCATTTCAGCCAATATTTTTTCATTCTTTGCGAGTAATTATTCTTTCATTCTTTTGGATTTTCTTCCACATCATTCTTTCGTTCATAATTATATTGTATAAATAATCATTCATAAATTCACACATTCTTTTGTATATTCTTTTGCAATTACTATGGGTCCTTAGATATCAATGACATGAGTGACGCTGCTACTGACTCAGAATCTCCTTCTGAGAGAGACATGTGTTTAGAGGGATCTCATAACTTTGAAGATGTCATAGATCGTAGCCTATTTCTGGACCTATTAAGGATGGTAGAACAAGTAAGAAAATAGATCTCACCCTACAAAAAATTATCAGGGTACATGACTTCTCCTTATGTGGGGCATGGAGGTCATTTGGTCGATCTCGCCAAAAGAGTCTGACGGTCATCAATTCATCTTTGTGATCATCAATTACTTTACTAAATGTGTGGAAGCTGCTTCGTATGTCAATTCTTGAAGAATCATATAGAACGCCAAAAGGATCATATCTGACAATGTACTAAATTTGAACAACAGCACAATATCAAAAGTTTGCAGTCTGTTCACGATTAATGCTATATTGCCCAAAGAAAAGATGGCAAAAAAAAAGAACTCTGCCGGGGCAATGACTTTCTCTTGGGCCTATCGTGGTTTTGCCTATTGAAGGCAAGATTCTTTCACTCTGAGTTTTAAGATCTAATTGAAGAGGAATGTTCAAAGTTATCCATCATGGTCAAATGCGCCAAAAGAAAATGATACGAGCTCACAAAAAAAGGTCCGCACTAGAGAACTCCTTGAGAGGGACCTGGTATTGAAGAGGATCTTTCCCATACAAAAAGAATTTTATCCAAGTTGAGAAGAACCTTATATTGAGGGCCTTATCTGGAAAAGCGTCGATCAAAAGGGATAACAAGGACATGCCTAATCCTATGAGTTCAGATTCAATAAAAAAATATTTCAAAAAAAAAGAGGAAAAAGGAAAAAAGAAAAAGTAAAAGTAAAAGGAGAGGCCAAGGTGAAAATCTGCAAAGGACGCCTTGAGACCAAAGGGGATTTGAGTTGAAAACCCGAAAAGGGCGGCTCAAATATTGATCAAAATGGGGCATGAGGTGATCAGAGCAGTTCAAATTTTGATCAGATTGGGGCATATGATGATCTTGCTATACTTGAATCAACAGGAAAGGGTAGACGACATCTTGAGGCATTGACAGAGTACTGTAGATCTCTCAAACACATGTCAAACTCAGGAGGGTCTTCAGAAAGTTTGTACAGAGAAGTTCAAGCTGCGATATTTGGGGCATCCAATTTTTTTTTATATTGAATTTGTTATTCTTAGAATACTTCATTCTTTTCCAAGATACACATTCCCAATCAATTTCTTTGCTATCCTTATCTACTTTTGTTGATAATTTATTCCTTTCGAGCTATGCTCAGAACCAATTGTATTCTCATCCATTGTTATACCCTTTTAGCAAACATGTTGCATTAGAATAATGATTAATGGACTAATAAAACTTTCACAAGGGAGGTTTTGCATATTACTTTAGAAGTTTCTAAATAATACAGGAACCTGAAACATGACTATTGTTTAGAACGCACCAAGTTTTAAAAAGGTTAGAAATCTGAGAAGGAAGAGTCTAAATGAAGACTATCTCTTTGGATTTTGTTGTCAAAAAACATTGATCGAACAAAATGAAAAGACGTCAGGTGGGTGACAAAGTAATGATCACCGGGCAATAGAAAGAGGTTACCTCAGGGAAGAGAGTCTTTATTTGCGCATGAGCCTTTGGTACGACACCCTGGGAATGGTGTAAGAGACCAGAAAGATTTAGATCCTTTATCCTTGAGTTGTGATAGGAGAGGATTGAAGAAAAGCCACATACCCTTGGGTTACAGTGGGAGAACAATGGTATGAATTTTTGCGCCCCAATGGATTAAACTTTGAGGTTTACAGTGGGGGCAACCTGACTAAATATTTCTTCAAAAAAGCCAGCCAAGCAAGAAAGCGTTGTAGCACGTCAGTGTTAAAGCCTTAATAACCTTCGAACAATGACAACTCAGGTGGGATCATTCTCTTTTAAAAAAAACATTCATGCAAACATCATTCGCACATGTCTAGTTAGGAGCATTTGACGCATTTGGATCATGCCATCCTAATCTTAGGCATAATATAGGTTCATTATACAGGTCATGTTCCCCAGAGAACAGATCAGTGAAAATTGTAGATCTTATCTCCCTAAACAGTAGTGGCGCAGATCGAAGACGGCGAATCTTATCTTTCCCAGATAGTGGGAAGTAGATTTAAGCCACCAAGCCTTGTCTTCCTGAGCAGCAGCGGAGAAGGTTGAAGATTGTAGATCTTATCTCCCTAAACAGTAGTGGAGCAGATCGAAGACAGCAAATCTTATCTTTCCAAGATAGTGGGAAGCAGATTTAAGCCACCAAGCATTGTCTCCCTGAGCAGTAGCGGAGAAAGTTAAAAATTGTAGATCTTATCTCCCTAAGAAATAGTGGAGCAGATCGAAGACGGCAAATCTCATCTTTCCAAGATAGTGGGAAGCAGATTTAAGCCACCAAGCCTTGTCTCCCTGAGCAGCAGCGGAGAAGGTTGAAGATTGTAGATCTTATCTCCCTAAGCAGTAGTGGAGCAGATCGAAGACGGTAAATCTTATCTTTCCAAGATAGTGGGAAGCAGATTTAAGCCACCAAGCCTTGTCTCCCTGAGCAGCAGCGGAGAAGGTTGAATATTGTAGATCTTATCTCCCTAAGCAGTAGTGGAGCAGATCGAAGACAGCAAATCTTATCTTTCCAAGATAGTGGGAAGCAGATTTAAGCCACCAAGCCTTGTCTCCCTGAGCAACAGCGGAGAAGGTTGAAGATTGTAGATCTTATCTCCCTAAGCAGTAGTGGAGCAGATCAAAGACGGTAAATCTTATCTTTCCAAGATAGTGGGAAGCAGATTTAAGCCACCAAGCCTTGTCTCCCTGAGCAGCAGCGAAAAAGGTTGAAGATTATAGATCTTATCTCCCTAAGCAGTAGTGGAGCAGATCGAATACAGCAAATCTTATCTTTCCAAGATAGTGGGAAGCAGATTTAAGCCACCAAGCCTTGTCTCCCTGAGCAGCAGCGAAAAAGGTTAAAGATTATAGATCTTATCTCCCTAAACAGTAGTGGAGCAGATCGAAGACAGCAAATCTTATCTTTCCAAGATAGTGGGCAGCAGATTTAAGCCACCAAGCCTTGTCTCCCTGAGCAGCAGCGGAGAAGGTTGAAGATTGTAGATCTTATCTCCCTAAGCAGTAGTGGAGCAGATTGAAGACAGTAAATCTTATCTTTCCAAGATAGTGGGAAGCAGATTTAAGCCACCAAGCCTTGTCTCCTTGAGCTACAGCGGAGAAGGTTGAAGATTGTAGATCTTATCTCCCTAAGCAGTAGTGGAGCAGATCGAAGACAGCAAATCTTATCTTTCCAAGATAGTGGGAAGCAGATTCAAGCCACCAAGCCTTGTTTCCCTGAGCAGCAGCGGAGTAGGTTAAAGATTGTAGATCTTATCTCCCTAAGCAATAGTGGAGTAGATCGAAGACGACAAATCATATCTTTCCAAGATAGTGGGAAGCAAATTAAAGTCGACAATCCTATCTCCCTGAAGTTGCAGTGGAGCGGATTAAAATCATAGATCTTATCTCTCTGAAGTTGCAGAGAGCAGATTGCATCTAGTCTTATCTT
Source organism: Gossypium hirsutum (assembly GCF_007990345.1). Lineage (NCBI taxonomy): Eukaryota > Viridiplantae > Streptophyta > Magnoliopsida > Malvales > Malvaceae > Gossypium > Gossypium hirsutum. The sequence goes on from NC_053449.1 coordinate 27,068,139, forward strand.
CCTGAAGTTGCAGTGGAGCAGACTAAGTAAGTAAGTCTTATCCTCCTGAAGTTACAGTGAGGCAGAATGAAGATGGCAAATCTTATCTCCCTGAAGTTGCAGTGGAGCAGATTAAAGCCGACAATCCTGTTTCCCTAAAGTTGCAGTGGAGCGGATTAAAATCACAGATCTTATCTCTCTGAAGTTGTAGAGAACAGATCGCATCTAGTCTTATCTCCTTGAAGTTGCAGTGGAGCAGACTAAGGAAGCAAGTCTTATCCTCCTAAAGTTGCAGTGAGGCAGACTGAAGATAGCAAGTCTTATCTCCCTGAAGTTGCAGTGGAGTAGATTGAACCACTAATTCCTATACCTCTGAAGATGCAGTAGGAAGGAATAAGGCTACTTAAAGAAGAAGAGTACCAAAATCCAGCAGGACCGAACAAAATCGGGCATTTTTAAAGTCTTTGCTTCGTCCCTGTTACACAAGAACGAGCAAAGAGGGGCAGCTGTAATACCCAATTTTAGCCCGGGCTCATAATTTTTTAGGATATGCAATCTTAGATATGATATGCAATCCAAGATATGATATATGCAATCTTAGATATGATATGCAATATTAGATATGATATATAATCTTAGATATGATATGCAATCTTAGAATATATGATTTTGTAATCTTAGAGATTTAATTTGTAGATACCCTTTAATCTCAGCTGTTGATGTAATTGATCTGTACCGTTGGATTTGGGGAGGCTCAACTATAAATAGAGGCCTCACCCTTCATTGTAAAAAAAAAAAAAGAAAAAAAGGAGAAAAGGGGAATAGGAATAAAAAAGAGAACGATTGGCAGTTTTTTTAAAGGTGGCTTACTATTTTTTTCTTTCGATTATTTTTTTTACTTATTTATGATTTTTAAAAAAGGGGAGAAGGTGATACCACTGCGAATTTTATTTATTTTATTTAGCCCCTCCGACCTTTAATGTTTTTGTAATTAAGTTTTTCTATTTTTCTTAATTTACCCTTTTATTTATTTTTATTTCAATTGGGTCTAAGTTGAACGGCGTCGTTTTAGAGGAGAAGGGAAAATTTCCCTTCCAGCCCCTCTATGTAATTCGCGCGTTCAAATTAATCCTTTTACTTTTATTTATTTGCGAATTTACCCCAGTTTTTTATTGCAATTCAATTTAGTTTTTCTTTTCTTTTTTTTTTCTTTTCATTTATTTTATTAATTAATAACGTAATCATTTTTTATTTTTATTTTTTAAAATCTATACATGTATATTTTATGCACATATTTTTAATTTATATTTTTCTCACATTTATATATGTATATATATGTATATTTTTTTTAAAATTAATTTTGATAATGTACTCATTATTTAATTTTTTTATCTATGTATATTCCTTTTATATGTACATGTATATATATTTTTTAAAACGAATATTTTCCTATATTTTTTTAATGAATATTTTCATATTTATATGTATATATTTACGTTTTTTTAATGATTAAATACTCACTTTTTCTTTTTTAAAATATACCTATTATTTATTATTTTATATATGCACGTATAATTATATTTTTTCTTTATTTGCATAAGTATATTATGTATTGTATTTATATATAAATTCTATAACCCAAAATTTTATTTGTAAATTATATGTATATTTTTAATCTTCATAATTTTCATGTGTATATTATACGTCTTTTGATCCTTATTTATTTGTTTGCTATCCCATCCATTGTTTAATTGTGTTTACATTTAATATTTTGCATGTCATGGATTAGCTTTTTTTATTATTTCGTTTATTCATTTGCTTATATTAATTTTATGTCGATGATGTATTTATTATTGTTATTATTATTATAGCATTTGTATGTATAAAATCACGTTACATCATTTTTTACTCAAATTTAAAGATAGAAATTTTTTAAAATTGAGATAATGTTCGTATTTAGGATTTTCAAGGGAATTGAGCCCTAACGTATTGGGTTCCGATTTTCTTCGTTAAATCCGACAATCGAGCATTTCTCTTCAATCTGATTTCTCGAAATGAAGATTTTTTTTTAAAAAATCATGAAGGAAATATTTCGAGTTTGAGATTCTAAAGGAATTGTGCCCTAACGTATTGGGTGTGATTTCTTAAATCTTGGATAAGTGGATGTTCTTTTAAAGTAAAGGAAATATTCCGAGTTTGGGATTCTAAAGGGATCGTGCCCTAACGTATTGGGTGTGATTTCTTAAATCTTGGATGAGTGGATGTTCTTTTAAAGTTTTATTGTATAAATATTCTGACCTAATTCATTTTGGGGGAAATTAGAATGTTGTGCCCTAACGTATTGGGTGTGGCATTTTTGCTTCTCTGAATTGAAAAGGGTCTTAATATGCAACGTTTTAAGTTTTTAAAGATTATATTTTTAAAATTTTCGGCCTTAAGACATTAATTAATTAACTAGGTACCAATTTTTGGGTGTAATGAGGGTGCTAATCCTTCCTCATACGTAACCGACTTTCGGACCCGTTTTTCTAAAATTCGTAGACCAAAGTCGTTTTAGGTGACCCAATCACACCTTAATAAAAGATTGGTGGCGACTCCCAATTTTTATTTTTTAAAAGTCGGCAACCTAAAATTTTTTATTTTCAAAAAAATAGTTTCGACAGTCATTAAAACATAATAAACTCAATCTAAATCCTGAAAAGCTTAAATCCAAAATTAACTTAAATAAAAATAACACAATCTTTTTAAAATTTGAGTAGATTGCGTACAAAGTTACTCAATTGGCCTAACATGTATGGTATCCGTCTTAAGGCCTCCACATGTCTAGCAATCGAATCCCAGCATTTATGAGTTGCAACCTTCACTCGACCCTCCTAATAATGCCTCCTTTGTACCAAGTATTCGATCTATGAACTTAAAAGCAGAAGAACCCACACCTTTATGTTGGAATTTGCTCTTTTTCACTCTCTTTCGACTGCAGATTCTTTAAACCATTAGTTTATCTTCGAGAGCTATCAATACCCAAACTCAAAGGGGAAAAGAGAGAGAGAGAGAGAGAGAGGAAAGGAATGAATATCTTATACGCATCCCAGGTTAGAACATCCATATGTTTAAGCATGGATGAAGCAGTCTCATCCTCTTGTTCCTCAGCAGTTCAGCTCGGCGGTCGAGCCATCGATCGCCATAATCCCATCATTAGGGACGCTAAAAGGTTCAACACAAATCCTTCACCTTACAATCAACTACGGAAGAACGGAAATGGGTCTTCAGGCAAGTCAAAAAGTAAGGATCATAAAAAGAAGAGCTGGACTAAGAAAAGTTCATTGAAACTGCCAACTGATACTGAAGATAGTAATGGCAGCAAGGGGATTGATTTCGTCACCCCACCTGGTTCCTCAAGGTATCTCTTGGGCAACTCTGGTTTTCTCGATGAGATATCAGATTATGATCCAGCTTGGGTATTGGTTCCCTTCCAAGAAGATCAGATTAAAGTTGTAAAACGAGATCAATCCGTTGTTTCGAAACCCTCTTTCTCAGACAAACCCTCTAAAGACTAGGTTTCCTCTTTCTCTATTTGATTCTATGTTATTTGAACCGCTTTGTGTCGGATAAGTGTTCAATGTTCACCATGAGTGGACGTATTTATTTACTGGTTAAAATATGCCTATAGTCCCTGTAGTTATCAAAAAGTAGGAATTTAGCCCTATACCTGTATTTCGAGGAATTTGTCTCTTTAGTTTTCAGATTTCAAAATTTAGGTCCAATTATTATTATTTTTGTTGAATTCAGATTAATTACAACATCTTTTTTAATTACATGGTCTTCTTCTTTTTTAATTTCGAAATGTCACAACAACTGATTTAACAAAAATAAATTGACAACAGTTAGGACTTGAATTTTGAAATCTGAAAAACGAAGGGATCAACTTCCTAGAAATACAACTACATGGACTAAACTTCTAGTTTTCGAAAAGTACACATTATAACCCTACTTATTTTTAAGTTTTCCGTGGAAACTTTTGGTGTATCATATTCCAATGCCAATGTTGGAATATACGTGAGACATGAATGTAAAGCATAAAATTCTTTAAGTATAATGAAAATGCAAAGGAATATAATTTTGGTTTATTTTAGAGCTAAATCTTCGAACTACCGTCATTGGAACCCTTTTAAAACCAGCAATAATTTCTAATTTCCTATTACTTTCAGGTTGTGGTTTTAAGGGTATCATTACATTGCAAAGGCTGTGAAGGAAAAGTGAGGAAACATATATCAAGAATGGAAGGTATTGTGTCTTGGTGTTAATTCCATAGGTCTAAATGGTTAATTTGAAGACTGCCACACTGTATATCTTTCAAACCTTTGCTATTGTGATAATAATTTACAAAGAAGTTGACGTTTTTTTTTTTCTTTGTTTTCGCAATGATTTGATAAGGTGTGAGATCCTACAGCATCGACTTTGCGGCGAAGAAGGTGACAATTGTTGGAAATGTAACACCATTAGGCGTCCTTGCTAGTGTGTCAAAGGTGAAGAGTGCACAATTTTGGACACCTGCAACACCTGCTCTTGCCTCTACCAGTTTATCAGCGAACAAATGAACATATAATTATCAATCTTTCTTCTCAGGACTTTCAACGAAGAAATATAGTGAAATTAGACTACTTTCGGGCGTTAAAGTTTGACTTCAGTGTTTTATGTAACTTGCTACTTTGAACAAAGTAAAAAGGAAGTACTGGTGGAATCATTTGCTTCTCTTTTTGACAACTATCTTCTAAGTAACTCTTTGTTTATAATTTTTGCAAATAAATATGTTGAATTATAGTTTAGCCTCCCCGCCGTATTAAAATTTAGGGTAAATTATAGAATTAATCACTCAACTATTAACATGTTTCTGTTTTGGTGACCCAACTATGAAAATTTTCAATTTAGTTACTAATATTTTAGATCATCTCTATTTCAGTCACCCTCGTTTTAGATTGTTTCTATTTTGGTTACTCTTCGTTAAATCGTTAATGAAATTGGTGATGTAGTTTTTTTCTAATTGGTATAATAACACATTTAGTCCTCAATACTTAAACATTTTATCAATTTGATACTCAAACACATATAATTAAATATAATTATAATCATATTTAAACACATATAATTAAATCTTGATAAACTTATATGTAAATTTGTGATTTATCGAAAGCCAAAAACTCAATCTCCCCCCCCCCAAAAAAACACTTAGTAAATTTGTGAGTTTTATAAATTACATTGCTAATAACATTCTCAACAGAGGAACCATAACAAATAATTAACAAAAAAAAAAAACGAAAATGCTTCCTATAAGCCTTTTTCAAATCATCACGTTTTGCATTCTTGTCAACTTAAAGAATCGTGTAATCATCTCTACCCATCTCTAAGCATAAAATTTATTGTCAAATTTATCTTCATCTAATTTGTCTACAATTTATTTAGAAAAAAATGTAAATTGTCTAGGTTTTCGATTTTTCTAACTTAAATTTTATATTTTTTTTATTTTGTAATATTTTTAATTTTTTGGATAGATATATTTTTATAGTTTATAATTTCTTTTATATTTTAAAATTTTATATAATTTTTTATATATTTTCTTTTAAAAATTTTTGTCGAAACCATTTTTATTTTTGGGAAAAAAACAAAAATTAGTTATCGATAAAAATTGGAGTCGCCACCAATCCTTTATTAAGGTGTGATTGGATCACCTAAAACGACTTTAGTCTATGAGTTTTTTAGAAAAATAGGTTCGGGAGTTAGTTACGTTCGAGGAAGGATTAGCACCCTCGTAACGCCCAAAAATTGGTACCAAATTGATTAGTTAATGTCTTAATGTCGAGAGTTAAAAAATACGATCCTTAAATTAGATTTAGTTATTTATTGAGACTCTCTCATTTTGAAAAAGAAAACGTCACACCCAATGCGTTAGGGCACGGCATTTTATTTCTTCAAGATGAGTTTGTCCAAAAGACTCGTGTAATGAAATTTAAAAGAATATTCAATTGTTTAGAATTTATGAAGAAATCACAGCCCAATACGCTAGGGCACAATTTCTCAAAAATCCTAATCATTGAACCTTTCCTTTATTAATTTTAAAAAAAATCTTTGTCTTGAGAAATCAACACGTCACATCCAATGCATTAGGACATAACATATTGAATTCCCGACAACAAGCTTTTCATTTTATTTTTGATTAAAAAGCAATTCTCGATTGTTAGATTTAACGAAGAAAATTAGAATCCAATACGTTAGGGCTCAATTTTCTTAAAAATCCTAAATACGAGTATTATCTCTATTTTAAAAATTTTCTATTTTTAAATTCGAGTAAAAAGATGATGTAATGTTATATTGAATGTATTCATAAATGTCGCAATAACAAATACAACAATTATATAGAAATAATATAAATAGTAAATAAATAAAAATAAAAAATAAACAATGACAATGCAAAAATATCAAATAAATGAGCTAAATAAAAAACTATTCTTTTAAAATATAAATGAAAACATAAATCAATAAACAAATGAATGAAATAAACAAAAAATATAAAGAAAAGAAGGTACATAATATGTACATTGAAATTATGAAGAATAAAAGACGTAAACATAACTTACACATAAAATTTTGGGTTATAAAGCTTATATATATATATAATACATAATACATTTATGAAAACAAAGAAAAAAATATAAGCATATACATATATACATAAATTATAAAATATGTGTTAAAAATATAAGTAGGTAGTTAAACATTTTCGAAAATAAATAAAAAAACATAGATATATACGCATATATATAAATATAAAAGAATATTCATTAAAAAATGTATACATGTACATATAAAATATATATAGATTTAAAATAATTAAATAATATCTACATTATCAAAATTAATTAAATAAAAAAATATGTGTATATATATAAATATGCGAAAAATATTAGTTTGAAAAAAATATATATATGTACATAAAAAATAAATATACATATATATAGATAAAATAATAATTACATATGAAAATTATAAAAATAAAAATAATAATTACATTATTAAAATTAACTAATTTTAAGAAAAATATAAAAAAGGACTAAATTGAACTGCAAATAAAAAATCCGGGGTAAATTCGCAAATAAATAAAGCCCAAAGGACCGTATTGAACGCGCGAATAATCATGGAGGGACTGGAAGGGCAATTTTCCCTTTTCCTCTAAACGGCGCCGTTCAAAGAGGACCAAATTGAGACTGGAAATAAATTTAAGGCGAAATTAAAAAAACAAAAAAATCAATTGTAAAAATATTAAAAGGCGGAGGGGCTAAAAGCGCAATTTACCCCTTTGCTAAAAAACACGCAGATCCTTTGCCGGGTCCGATCGGTTTCAGGTCGATCCGGGCCTTTAACGGCGCCGTTTCAATTGCTGTTTCAATTGGCTATTTAAGCCAAAATTATTTAAAAAAAATTCATTTTTTCATTCCTTAAAGAAAATAGAAAACCCTACAAAAAAAAGCTCTCCACCTCCCCAGTTGTCCGGGCACCGTCCGGGCACCGGCTGATCGTCGGCCACTGCGTCGGCACCGCCGTCTGCGGTGGCCGAGAAAGGAGTAAATCTCTTATTCGTCCCTCTCGACCCTTCCAAGCCTAGATCTGGGTTCAAACTCCTTGAAAAATGGCAAAAAATACCCCAAGAGCCCGAGGAACCCTTCGGCTTTCGATCGTCCCAACATCGTTCGAAAAATAAAAGAAATGTTGTTTTTTTATTTTTTATTTGTTTTATTTGTAAGTAGAGAAAAAAATAATAAATAACAGTAGATGAAAGTGGTGAATATCAACCTTTTGATCGATGTTTGCTCTCAATATTGAACTCCCTGTTTTTAGCGAAAATAATAGCTTCCCCTTTATTGATCTCTATTTTTCTTTATTTACAGTGTTTCAATGGCTTTTTTATAGCCATCATAATAAAAATAAAGGAACAAATCTCTTCTTATTTGATTCGAGATCTTTGATTTTGTTTCCCTTTTTTGTTGTTTCTTGCTGTGCAGGTGAAGCGAGGATGCGACTCTTGCGGATGGCCTGGTTGCGGCGCGAGTTCTCCTCAGAAACCCTAGGGTTTCTGTCACTATTTTGGGCCACTAGATTTGGGCCTCTGTATTTTGGGTTTGGGCCATTAGGCCTATTGTAGTTTGGGCCTTTTAGACCCGGACAAAATTCGGGTATTACAGCTGCCCCTCTTGCTTATTTTGTGTAACAGGGACAGAGCAAAGACTAAAAAATGCCCGATTTTGCCCGTCGTGCTGGATCTTGGTACTCTTCTTCTTCAAGTAGCCTCGTTCTTTCCTTCTGCATCTTCAGAGGTATAGGAACTAGTGCTTCAATCTACTCCACTGCAACTTCAGGGAGATAAGACTTATAGCTTTAACTTGATCTGCTGTCACTTAAAGATGAATTTGATGTGATCTGTTCTGCCACAATCTTAGCGAGATAAGATCCATCATTCTAATCCACTCCACTACAACTTTAGGGAGATAGGATTTGTGTATTTAGTCTGCCCCACTGCAGTTTCAAGGGGATAATACTTGCTTTCTTGAGTCTGCTCCACTGCAATTTCAGGGAGATAAGACCTGATGTGATCTACTCTACAGTAACTTCAGAGAGATAAGATCTGTGGATTTAATCTGCTCCACTGCAACTTTAGGGAGATAGGATTATTGGCTTTAATCTGCTCCACTGCAACTTCAGGGATATAAGACTAGATGCGATTTGCTCTTTGCAACTTCAGAGAGATAAGATCTGTGATTTTAATCCGCTCCACTGTAACTTCAGGGAGATAGGATTATTGGCTTTAATCTGCTCCACTGTAACTTCAGGGAGATAAGATTCGCCATCTTCAGTCTTTTTAATTGAAATGTTGGGGAAACAAGATTCGCCGTTGTAGCTTCAATCTGTTCCACTACACCGCCAAGGAAGTAAGATTCGCCGTTGCGGCTTCAATCTTTTTCACTGTAATGCCAAAGAGATAGGATTCGCTGCCCACAGCTTCAATCCACTCCACTTCAGCTAATCCAAGCCTTAACGCCAAGGAGATAAGATTCGCTGTCGTGGCTTAAATCTGCTCCGCTACAACGCCAGGGAAGTAAGATTCGCCGTTGCGGCTTCAATATTTTTAATTGTAATGTTGAGGAAACAAGATTCACCGTTGTAGCTTCAATCTATTCCACTACACTGCCAGGGGAGTAAGATTCGTCATTGAGGCCTTAATCTACTCCACTGTAATGCCAAAGAGATAGGATTCGCTACCCATAGCTTCAATCAGCTCCACTTCAGCTAATCCAAGCCTTAACGCCGGGGAGATAAGATTCACCGTTGTGGCTTCAATCTGCTCCGCTACAACGCCAGGGAAGTAAGATTCTCCGTTGCGGTTTCAATCTTTTTAATTGCAATGTTGAGGAAACAAGATTCGCCGTCGTAGCTTCAATCTGTTCCACTACACTGCCAGGGGAGTAAAATTCGCAGTTGCGGCCTTAATCTGCTCCACTGTAATGCCAAAGAGATAGGATTCGCTGCCCACAGCTTCAATCCGCTCCACTTCAGCTAATCCAAGCCTTAATGCCAGGGAGATAAGATTCACCGTCGTGGCTTCAATCTGCTCCGCTATAACGCCAGGGAAATAAGATTCGCCGTTGTGGCTTCAATATTTTCCATTGCTACGTCAAGATGATAAGACTGATATCTTCGACCTACTTCACTGCCAATATAGGAAGGCAAGATCTGCTATTTTCAAACTACTCCACTGCTGCTCTGGGAGACAAGGCTGGTATCTGCGATCTACTTCACTGCCAATACAGGAAGACAAGATCTGCTATTTTTAACCTACTCCACTGCTATTCAGGGAGACAAGGTTGGAGTTTCACCGGTTTGTTCTCTGGGGAACATGACCTGTATAATTCAATTCATGAACCTAATTATGTGTATTGATTAGGATGTCATGATCAGAATGAATCAAATGCTTCTAACTAGACGTGTATGAATGACATTTGAATGAATGCAGATGTCATTTTTTCCGAGAATTATCCCTCATTATCACTCCAGTTATCATTACTCAAAGTTTATTAAGGATTTATTACTGACGTGCTACAACGCCTTTTTGCTCGGCTAGCTTCTCCAAAGAAACACTTAATCAAATTGCCCCACTGTGAACTTCAAAGCTCAATCCACTAGAACACAAAATTTGTACTATCATTCTCCCACTGTAACCGAAGGGTAGAAATATATGGATTTTCCTCAATCCTCTCCTATCACAATTCAAGGATACAGGATCTAAATCTCTCTGGTCTCTTACACCATTCCCAGGGTGTCGTACCAAAGGCTCATGCACAAATGAAGGATTTCTTCTCCGAGGAAACTTCTTCTTATTGTCTGGTGATCATTGCTTGTTTGTTTATTTAAGCTTTGTCATCAACACGACATCTTGTCATTTTGTTCAATCAATGTTTTTGACAACAAAATCCAAAGAGAAAATCCTAATTTAGACTCTTCCTTTTCAAATTTCCAACCTTTAAACATGGTGCGTTCTGAACAATAGTCCTATTTCAGGTTTCTGTATTATTTAGAAACTTCTAGAGTAATATGCAAAACCTCCATTGTGAAAGTTTTATTAGTCTATTAATCATTATTCTAATGCAACATGCTTGCAAAAAGAACAAAGCGATGGATAAAATATAATTGATTTGAAAGCATAGCTTGCAATGAATAAATTATCAAGAATATTGAGAATAAAAGAGGAATTGACTTTTATCTTGAAAAAGAATGAAGTATTCCAGGAATAAGCAAATATAAATAGTATAAAAACTAGGCGCCCCAGATATCGCAGCTTGAACTTCTCTGTACAAACCCCAGATATCGCAGCTTGAACTTCTCTGTACAAACTTCCTAAAGACCATTCTGACTTTGACATGTGCTTAGGAGATCTACATTACTCTGTCGATGCCCCAAGATGTCGCGTACCCTTTCCTGCCGTCTCAGGCATAGCAAGATCACCGCATACCCCATTTTGATCAACTTTTGAGTAACTCTGATCACCTCATGCCCCATTTTGATCCAAAATTTGAGCCGCCCTTTTCGGGTTTTCAACTCAAATCCCCTTTGGTCTCAAGGTACGCCTTTGTAGGTTTTCGCCTTGGCCTCTCCTTTTCCTCTTTTTCTTTCTTTTTCTTTTTTTTTCTTTTTCTTTTCCTTTTTTCCATCATCATTTTTTTATCATTTTTTTTGAATCTGAACTCATAGGATTAGGTAAGTCCTTGTTCTCCCTTTTGATCATAATCAATGCTTTTCTTGGTAAAGTCTTCTACATAAAATCTTCCACCTTCATCTTTTATGCGTAAGATCTTCTTTGTAATCAAATTTCTTTCATAGAACCTTTTAGGGTGAAATTTAACTATGACAAAAAAACTTTGGATCTTCCTCTTTAATTAGGATGAAATCCAACAACGGAGAAATGACAACTTGACTTCGACGGGAAAAACCATGATGAGCCAAAGAAGAAGACATTGCCCCGACAAAGAATTCTAAATGCATCGTTTATGATGTTAATCTTGAACATACTGTAAATTTTTGATGTTGTGCTGTCTTTCAAATTACAATGTCAGTTCTTAACCCAGGCATGACCATGTGAAGACATCTTTGAACTCTTGAAGTAACTTAACAAAGTCTTGCTTCGTTTCTTCAGTTATGCATCTTTACTACTTTTCCCTTCTCAAAGGTCACAATCTCCATTGTCTATTCCTGAGGTAAAATTTATTTCTCCTCCTACTTTACCATCCTCAACAGGTCAGGAGATAAGCTTCAATTTATGTCATTTTCAAAGTCATGAAATCCCTCTAAACACATGCCTATCTCAAAAGAAAATTCTGAATATGTAGCAGCATTACTCATGTCATTGATATCTGGGAACCCATAATAAATACCAAAGAATATACAAAAGAATGTATAAATTTATGAATAACTATTTGTACAATTATGAATGAATAAAGGAATAATATGGAAGAAGATCCAAAAGAATGAAAGAATAATTATTCGAAAAGAATGAAAGAATATTGGCTCAAAAATGAATGCAAAGATGTATTTTATTAGAATAACGACGTTCAAACATGAGCCTATTTCATAAAGGAATTCTTATTGCCTCTAGGCTAAAGGCAACAAGTGTGTTTTGAACATTACTCTAAGGAAGCTCTAGATGCTACAGAAATTTCTTCTACAATCAGATTATTTAGAACACTTTCAAGTTTATGAGGGTGGATATCTAACAAGGTCCCTTTTCAGTTGTGTCTATGGCATTGATATGAACATTTTCTAAATTCCTCATAGATCACATTCACCCCATTATCAACATGATTGGGTAGTGGAATTTTTTGTATTGGATGAATCATCAAACTTAACAACACCCATGTTGATGAGTCTTTCAACTAGCTTTTTAAAGGTAGTGCAATTCTCTATTGAGTGCCCCATAATTTCCGCATAGTAGTCGCATTGTGCGTTCGCATCATACCATTTGGGATACGGAGGTTACCTAGGTTCTGAGTAGAATGGAGATGCCACATGTGCATTAAATAGCTTCTGATACAACTCCCTATGTGTCGTTGGGATGGGTGTGAACTAGAGCTTCTCAGTACCTTGTTTCACACCTGAGTCTTATCTTGATGAACCCTGCTAATTAGCAACCACCTTTCTTGGCTGATTCACCGTAATCGATTTGCTATACGAGTTTACGCTATTCACCTCATTTTCTTTTTCTTTTGAGGCTTGACTTCTGTTATTTCCTCCAACATTTTGAACTTGTAAGGGAGTACTAAATCTGGAACCAAGCTCAATTCTTTAGCATCAATCCCATAGTAGCTCTCCACACTTTCCATCGCTCTAAGTTTCTCTTCCAGCCATTTATACTTTTCTTCTAGCTGTTTTGGCAATTCATCCTTCGTTTTCTTTTTTTCAGTTGTTTCATCGAAGTCAGGGATAGCAGGATTAACAAGGTTGTCTCCGGGGTTAGAGCCTGATCCAGCTTGAAAATTTATTGGTGTTACAGCACCGACCTGAAACTGCTGAGGCTTGATGGTGACAGAAGATTTACGCAGATATACCTCAACATGCTGAGGGGTAAAGCCTAGGGGATAAACAGGCCCCTCACTGTCTCCTTCTTCAACATTGAGCATAGAACCCTTTCCTTTATCAGTTCCTCCAGTCAACAACTGAGTTAATCGAGCCATCATACTCCCTTGAGATTCCATCATTTTGTCTATCATTTTTTGCTGAATTTTATCAAGCTGTTCATTCATTTGTTATTGAAGCTGATCCTGCATCTCCTTTTGGAACTGTTCTAGCCTTTCCATCCTTTGGTCCATGTCCTTAGTTTTTGATCGAGTACCATAGCGGTGTTTGGTAGGTTGGTTGGTTTCCAGATTAACTGAGGAGTGATTTAAATTAATTAGAATCTTTTAATATTTTTTAATGCATATGAAGTAAATGCAATGCATGAAATGAATGCAAAAAGGCATCAATTTCGATTCAATTCCATTTAAGAAAACTTTACTAGAAATTAAATTTCTTTACATAAAGTGAATTGCAAATAAAGCTTTGCCCTATTACTCAGAATTCTAATCTTTTTAAGTAACAAAGCTAACTCTTGCCCCCTATCTGATTCTAATTCATACTTCACACTCAACATGTCAGCCTGCACTGCTAAAGTCTATATGTGATCAGCTACTTCTTGAATTTGGACCATAGCTTCCTCCATAATATGATCTCTGCTCCTAACTTGATTCTGAAAGTAGTAGAGCTGTTCATTATTACGATTTTCATTTGCTTCCAAGCACTTGATCCGGATCTCACAATTTTGCAACGCTGTTTCTAACTCTTCTATTATTTTCTTCATCTCCTCAATCTTGCTCAAACTTGCCCTCAATTCTATCGCAGAGTTTCGATTTCGATACTGACGAAGGGATATTTCCAACTCGGTCACCCTGTCCTTTAGCTCACTTTTTCCTTTTGGCTCACTGACAAATTTTTCTCTAAAGCCTCATTTCGTGTCTGAACCTCTTGAAATTTCTGTTCCCATCTATCGACTTTGTCCTTTTCTTCTCGAATTTCTGCTCACCACTGTTTTGAAGTTTTTCCCAGCCCAGCAGTTCATATTGACAGGTGCAACTTTTTATAATCTGCCTTCAAACTATCCAACTCCTCCTCAACCTTGTTTTTCCCTTTTCTTAATTTCTCAGTTTTGAGCTTTTGAACATCTATATCTAATATTAAGTTTATCTTCTCTTCCTCCATTTGTTCTATCTTCTTTTCTAACTCCGCATTTCTTCTTTCAAAATCTTGTTTTATGATTTCCAACTTAGAAGGGACGACCCGCAAATATTCCTCTATTTATTGGCTATTTTCCTGACTTATTTTGGGTATTTTATCATTGATTCTCCTAACCCACCATTCATTATACTCAGAAGTTGTCATCGAACCCACAGCTAACCTCTTCATTCGGAGAGTCTGTTTCCATGCATTAGACATCTCTTGAATCTTCTTTCTATAACCATCATCTCTGTACGAAAATCCACAATCAGCTATCCCTTGGGTCGCAGGTATAAATTGCCTTGACCTATACTGCCTTAGCACCACTAATGGGGCATATCCAACAGCTCCTTAAATTCCAACCAGTGGAACCCAATCGAAATTACCACACCTATACAGGATCTTATCTGGAAGCAACCAATGAGCTCTCCACTCGATGTCCTCTTCTTGAAGATTCTGAAGAATTCCCATCCACTTTTCTTCTGAAATATCGTCTCTCCTTGGTGTGGCTACAATCTCCTTTAGTGGCGAATAATTTTTGGAGAAAACCCGGTACGAAACCCTATCAACCTTCCAAAAGAGACTGTGAAACCATGCGAGTAGGAGTTGTGCACATCCAATGAATCTACCCTCTCCCGCTTTCCGGCATGCACTCAATGACCTGAAAGTTTCTGCCAAAATCGTTGAAATTGGTGTAACCCTCTTATCAAGTCGGTCGAATAAATCGGTGACTACTTCATCAACATGCCCCAAGGCTTTGGGGAAAATAACCAAGCCATATATACTTAAAGCAAAGACATCTAACCTCTTCCTCATGTCTGGGTGCGTTAGAATTGAATCTTTCAAACTTTTCCAAGGAATGCACTTACTATCCCCCTTTTGCTTAATTCGTGCAGCAACCTACTGCTCACTCATCCCTATTATACTCATCAGCTTCTTCGAAAAGGTTGGCACATTTATCGCTCTCGAGTAGACCTTGTCCACTTGAAACTTCGAACATCGGAGTAAAGCCACATATTCTTCTATCGTAGGCACCAAATCGACATTCCCAAATGTGAAGCAACTGTAAGCAGGATTCCAAAACTGGGCTCGGGCTCAAAACAAATGCTTGTCTATCTTCACATCAAGAAAATAAGGCAAATCCCTATAATTATTATAAAATAACTGTCTAACCTCGTCATTCCACTGATCCCAAAATTCCTTCAACTCTTGCAAATTGTTTTGAGTTACATTGATGCGAGTAAAATCCCATAATTCTGATACATGTCCGTCAGCCAAACTATCACCTTCTTCTTGCTGTGTCGTTTTAGACCAAGTTCGGACAGCCACATTATCCTCCACTTTATCAAGAAACCCTTTTTCCATGATAACCTTTCTATCTAGCAACTGAATATGAACCGACGCCTTTTATAATGAAATGAAATGCCATGTCATGCAATCAAAATAAAACACAAACAGTCATTATCATATAAAAACATAAAATATAATCAAGAATTAGTAAAACACCTAATTGGATATCTACTAGGGTTCAGTATAGTTCTACCTAAGGTGGATTCCTAAGGTTCACTATATGAAGTTTGACTTCTAAGGCAAAGGTACCCGAACCAGTAGATTCTTCGATCTTCACCCATTATAGGCTCATATAGATCAAGTTCGATTCAGGGGAATACATTTTCCCTATGACTATACGGAGATGAAAATCTCACGAAAGCATAGGTACCGATATACTCCGAAAGCGATCCACTATCCTATACAGAGGTGAAAACCTCACGAAGAAATAGTTTCTCATTCCCACTTAGAAGGGTAAAATCATTCAACTCATGTAAGGTGTAACGCCAACAATACTTAAATCAATTAAGCAAGAAAATAATGAATGCAAAAGGATATCATGAATTTTTTTAAATTTATTTTTTCGACCATAAGACAAAAATTAATCAACTTTGTGGCTCGACTCTCTTATTTTTTTTAAAAAAGTCCCCAACGGAGTCGCCAAGCTGTCAAAACCATTTTTATTTTTGGGAAAAAAAATTAGTTATTGATAAAAATTGGAGTTGCCACCAATCCTTTATTAAGGTGTGATTGGATCACCTAAAATGACTTTAGTCTACGAGTTTTTTAGAAAAACAGGTTCGGGAGTCAGTTATGTTCGAGGAAGGATTAGCACCCTCGTAACGCCCAAAAATTGGTACCAAACTGATTAGTTAATGTCTTCATGTCGAGAGTTGAAAAATACGATCCTTAATTAGATTAATTTATTTATTGAGACTCTCTCATTTTGAAAAAGAAAACGTCACACCCAATGCGTTAAGGCACGACATTTTATTTCTTCAAGATGAGTTTGTCCAAAAGACTCGTGTAATGAAATTTAAAAGAATATTTAATTGTTTAGAATTTATGAAGAAATCACAGCCCAATACGTTAGGGGACAATTTCTCAAAAATCCTAATCATTGAACCTTTCCTTTATTAATTTTTTAAAAAATCCTTGTCTCGAGAAATCAACACGTCACATCCAATGCATTAGGACACAACATATTGAATTCCCGACAACAAGCTTTTCATTTTATTTTTGATTAAAGAGCAATTCTCGATTGTTAGATTTAACGAAGAAAATTAGAATCCAATATGTTAGGGCTCAATTTTCTTGAAAATCCTAAATACGAGTATTATCTCTATTTTGAAAATTTTCTATTTTTAAATTCGAGTAAAAAGATGATGTAATGTTATATTGAATGTATGTATAAATGTCGCAATAACAAATACAACAATTATATAGAAATACTATAAATAGTAAATAAATAAAAATAAAAAATAAACAATGACAATGTAAAAATATCAGATAAATGAGCAAAATTAAAAAAAAACTATTCTTTTAAAATATAAATGAAAACATAGATATATACGCATATATATATATAAATATAAAAGAATATTCATTAAAAAAATGTATACATGTACACATAAAATATATATATATAGATTTAAAATAATTAAATAATATCTACATTATCAAAATTAATTAAATAAAAAAATATGTGTATATATATAAATATGCGAAAAATATTAGTTTGAAAAAAAAATATAAATATGTACATAAAAAATAAATATACATATATATATAGATAAAATAATAATATATGAAAATTGTAAAAAGAAAAATAATAATTACATTATTAAAATTAACTAATTTTAAGAAAAATATAAAAAAGGACTAAATTGAACTGCAAATAAAAAATCTAGGGTAAATCTGCAAATAAATAAAGCCCAAATGACCGTATTGAACGCGCGAATAATCATGGAGGGACTGGAAGGGCAATTTTCCCTTTTCCTCTAAACGACGGCGTTCAAAAAGGACCAAATTGAGACTGGAAATAAATTTAAGGCGAAATTAAAAAAATAACAAAAAAACCAATTGTAAAAAATATTAAAAGGCAGATGGGCAAAAAGCACAATTTACCCCTCCACTAAAAAACGCGCGGATCCTAGGCCAGGTCGGGTCGGTTTCGGGTCGATCCGGGCCTTAAACGGTGCTGTTTCAATTGGTTATTTAAGCCAAAATTATTTAAAAAAATTCATTTGTTCATTCCTTAAAGAAAACAGAAAACCCTTCAAAAAAAAAATCTCTCCCCCTCCCTAGTCGTCCGGGCACCGGCCGATCGTCAGCCACCGCGTCGGCACCGTCGTCTGCGGTGGTCGGGAAAGGAGAAAATCTCCTATTCGGCCCTCTCGACCCTTCCAAGCCCAGATCTGGGTTCAAACTCGAAAAATGGCAGAAAATACCCCAAGAGCCCGAGGAACCCTTCGGCTTCCTATCGTCCCAACGTTGTTCCAAAAATAAAAGAAAGGTTGCTTTTTTTCTTTTTTATTTGTTTTATTTGTAAGTAGATAAAATAATAATAAATAACAGTAGATGAAAATGGTGAATATCAACCTTTTGATTGATGTTTGCTCTCAATATTGAACTCCCTGTTTTTTGCGAAAATAATAGCTTCGCCTTTATTGATCTCTCTTTTTCTTTATTTACAGTGTTTCAATGGCTTTTCTATAGCCATCATAATAAAAATAAAGGAACAAATCTCTTCTTATTTGATTCGAGATCTTTGATTTTGTTTCCTTTTTTGTTGTTTCTTGCTGTACAGGTGAAGCAAGGATGCGACTCTTGCGGATGGCCTGGTTGCGGCGCGAGTTCTCCCCAGAAACCCTAGGGTTTCTGTCACTGTTTTGGGCCACTAGATTTGGGCCTCTATATTTCGGGTTTGGGCCATATAGACCTGTTGTAGTTTGGGCCTTTTAGATCCGGGCCAAAATCGGGTATTACATTTTTAATATTTTTTTATAAAAAAATAGATTACGACATTATCATGCCACGTGTCACAACCTAAGAGTGTCATGTGTCATATATTTAACACTGTTCCAAAAAATGTATCAAAACTATTGACGGGATAAAAATTCGAGTATCAACTTGGGAGAAGTTGTAAGTTCTTGGGGCTAAATGCATATTGGACCTTATAATTATAATTAAATAGAAACACATATAATATATAATATTATATTTTTTTAGTTCCACATAATATATCATTTATATTTAATTATATGTGTTTGGGGATCAAATTTATAGAATGTGTAAGTATTGAAGACTAAATGTGTTATTATACTACTTAGAAAAAGACATTATCATTTTCGTTAATCACTTAATGGAGAGTGACCAAAATAGAAATGATCTAAAATTCGAGTGACCAAAATAAAAATGTTCTAAATTTAAAATTTTCATAATTGGATGACCATAGTTTACCCTAAAATTTAAATCTTTTAATTTAATAAAATTTGATATCTCTATCTTTATTTTTATAATAATATTATTAAGTTCAAATCAATATTATTAAATAACGATAAGGTGGAGTAACTGAGGCATTATTTATTTGAAACTATTGTAAATATATTGATAAATGGATGTCCATAACCCCTAAATTCATTATCTTGTATCCTCTAAATCATTTATAGGGTATCTTAATGTTGGTCCTTAATGCTTTGTAACTTATTGTGGCGCCCCAAACTCAACCGGGTCAGTTTGACCAAAATTTAAGACATTACATTAGTCATTGGTGTGACCCGAACCAGAACCGACATACTCCCATGTGATTTACTAACATTAATATTAATTAAGATATCAACAGAGGAAAATTATATGCTAGATACGACATACATGATCAATTACAAGCAATTAAACATGTTTGCATGCTTATTTAACAAGCATTCATTCCTTTAGCACACGTAGGAGTAAAATCGTCATTTCATGCTTATCATATGAGTATCATATATATATTATTAAACTAACGACATGTATCAATCTTAGAACACTTAATTAGACCCTTGTCAAAACAATCATCTTAGTCCGATTATAAAATCTCAGTTAATTTTAGAATCAATTAATTAGAGACTAATTTTGTAAAAATGTCAAAATATTGAGAATTATGCGAAATATAAAATTTATTGCATTTATATGAAATTGAACATTTAAAACATATGCATTAAAACTTTCAAACCATTTCGAAAACATCCCAACCTCCAAAAATCCAAATTCAACATGATAAATTTGCCATTCATGCTTTTCAAAGATATTTAAATCGTCAAAACATACCTATAACACCTCTAACCCATATCCATCACTGCAACAGGGTTACGGAGCATTACCGAAATTTAAAAATCAAATACAATTATTTCATATCATTTAACATCCATATCAGAAATCAATCATGTTCAATCATTTTGTCCCTCACATGAGCCCTCGAGACCCAAAATATGCATTGGAAACAAGTCGGGACTAAACTGAGTACTCAAAAATTTTTTCGCAAAATCTCAAAATTTTTCCAAGGTGCAGAGGACACACGCCTGTGTGGTCAGGCCATGTAGGCATTCGAAATATGGGCACACGGTTGTGTCCCAGCCCATGTCTATGCCTGTGTAACTCACTGACTTGGGTCACAGGACCAAGTGACACACCCATGTACTATGCCATGTGAGCAATTTGACTTGCATTAATTAGGTGCAAGGGTCACACAGCCAAGCCACACGCCTGTGTGCTAGGCCGTGTAGATAATTTTGAGCATTCTATTTCTTAATTTTTAAGATGCAAGAGATATATGGCCAGATAATATGCCCATGTGCTAGGTCGTGTATCACGCACTGCTAAGACACACACCCGTGTCTTTGCCTGTGTGGACGAAAATAGGCCA
This sequence comes from Gossypium hirsutum, assembly GCF_007990345.1. NCBI lineage: Eukaryota > Viridiplantae > Streptophyta > Magnoliopsida > Malvales > Malvaceae > Gossypium > Gossypium hirsutum. The sequence goes on from NC_053449.1 coordinate 27,088,699, forward strand.
TTTCTAAGGCCACTTTCCTCACCGAAATTTTCGTCCACCTACATAAACACTTTAACACATTCACAAGGCAATACCAATCATTCAAATCAAGCTAAAACCAAGTTTAGTACATATTATAACATCCCATATATCCAAGTATTCAATTTCCCCTAATTAAACCAATTCACATACATGCATATCTTACCAATTATACTAACTCAAATCAATTAATAATAAGCCTATATAATTTCCATCATTTAACCAAATCAAAGACTAATCAAACACATTACAACCATATATAAACACAACAAAATATGTCATTCACAAGCCACTCCAATTGCTAGTTACAACCAAACATTTACATTGTCATCATTAGTCATATTTAGCCTATACATGTCATTATAACCAAAATTAGTTTGCTATTTATATACTAAAAAGTCTGAGGGATAATGTGATGTGGCTCTGACCAGGTTCCAACCTTTACGAGCCTCCGAGTACTATAAAATAAGGAAATAAAATAGAGTAATCATTTAATGCTTAGTAAGTTCGTATAATAGGAAATTTACTTACCAATCTTTCTCATTTAAATAAACATACAAAATGCATCCAAGCAATTTGGCTAATAGCCTAAACACACAACTTCATCAAACATGTTAGTCATTTATTTGACATGAATATCAAGAATTATGTATGAGCTCATCAATATCAAATTTCCATGTATTTCGTGTATATACAGATAACGTTTCAATTTAAATTCATATATTTTCTCATATAAGGATTTTTCCCGTTGAATCATTTAAAATATCGATGGATACCCGAGTAGTACAAACGAAGTTTACAAATCTGTAATCTGTCAATTCATATTTGAGAATGCTCACACAAGTACATAAACAGGAAGCTCTTGTGAGCCATATAACGGGAAGCTCATTTGAGCCATGTAACGGGAAGCTCATACGAGCCAATAACAGGAAGGTTCAAGCGAGCCAATATCGAGAATCTCTAGAGAGCCATTAATCGAGAAGCTCACAAAGAGCCTTTAATCGAGAAGCTCATGAAGAGTCATATATCAGGACGCTCACAAGAGCTACGATGTGTACACAACACATGTAGGATCACAACCAAATCGGAATGCTCCGAAGAGCTCTTAACGGGAAGCTCACAAGAACCATATAACGGGAAGCTCGTGAGAGCTAGTAATGGGATGCTCTTTCGAGCGATGGTGTGTCCCAACACATGCAGAACCACAACAAATTCGGGAACCCTGTATCCATTGTATTTCACTTATTCAAATGGGACTTAATATTTGTCGATCATTTTTGGACATGTGATCAATTTCATATACATGCAATTACACAATTCACATACACAACATTCCATTCAATCATATAAATATACAATTTAGTTACACGAACTTACCTCGATAATGTTCGTGTATGCAAAATCTACTAATTCAACACTTTTTCCTTTCCTCGATCTAACTCCGTATTTAGTCTATCCAGATCTATACAAATGAATTAACATAAATTTAATACAATTTAAATTCAATTCAATCCAATTCACATCTTAGGCATAATTATCATTTTTTTCTATACTTTTAATTAATTTCAATTTCGTCCCTAGGCTCAGAAAATGAAATTCATGCAATTTAATCCTTATTCCAAGCCTAATCGATTTTTACCTATAACAATAACAGTCCATATATTTCACAAAAATTAGAATTTTTCCATGAATTTTACATCTTTTCAATTTAGTCCCTAAATCACAATTTTAATGAAAATTTCCTTTACAAAAGTTGTTTATCTATCAACAACCTTTCCATTTCTACCATAAAACTTCATAATTCATGCATACTCAACCATGGAAAAACTTTAATACCTTAATAACTTTGCAAATTAATCCCCGAGATAACTAGATTAGGTTATTACGATCTCGGAAATATAAAAATTACTAAAAACAGAGAAAGATTACTCATCTAATTAAGCCAAGTAAGATTATCTTTCTTCAAGCTTCAAATTAGGGTTTCCATGTCTTAGTTTTAGGAAAGATGATAATATGATGATATTTTATGTTATTTTATTGTTTATCATCTTTTCATCTTTTTCTTTCCAATTTAGTCATTTTCTTTATTAGATTTTCTCATGATGACTAATCATACTTATCTACTAACTCCACTAATTGGTCTATTTATCATATAAGGACCTCAAATTTTGAATTCCATAGCTATTTGATACCTATAGCTACCAGAACTCAACTTTTGCATTTTATGCAATTTGATCCTTTCATCTAATTAGACATGTAATTGGTAAAATTTTCTTAACAAAATTTTCATACAACATTCCTATCATAATGCAGTCTATGCAATAATATTAAAATAATTTTCCTTCTAGACTTGGATTTGTGGTCCCGAAACCACTATTCTGATTTCACTGAAAACGGGCTGTTACAACTCTCCCCCCTTTAAAAATTTTCGTCCTTAAAAATCTTACCAGTAAAGAGGTTTGGATATTGCTTTCTCGTTGTTTCCTCCGGTTCCCAGGTAGCCTCTTCCATTCCATGTTGTTTCTAGAGAACTTTTCCTAAAGCTACCTTTTTATTTCTTAATTCTTTGGTCTTACGTGTCAGAATTTTAATCGGTTCCTCATTGTAAGTCATGTTAGGCTGAATCTCGACTTCTGTCGAAGAGATGACATGTGAAGGATTTGACTGATATCGTCGTAACATAGACACATGGAAAACATTGTGAATTCTGTCAAGCTCTAGGGGTAATGTCAATCGGTATGCAACAGGTCTGATTCTTTTAGTGATTTCATATGGTCCGATAAAATGTGGACTCAGTTTTCCTTTACGGCCAAATCGAAGAACTTTCTTCTAAGGCAATACTTTCAAGAATACCTAGTCGCCAATTTGGAATTCTATTTCTTTTAGTTTAAGATCTGCATAGGATTTCTAATGATCAAAAGCTGCTTTCAAACTATCTCAGATCACCTTCACATTTTCTTCAATTTCACGAATCAGATCAAATCCATGTATCTTTTTCTCACTGAGCTCAGTCTAATACAACGGAGTTCTACATTTACTACCATATAGAGCTTCGTACGGTGCCATTTTAATACTTGAATGATAGATATTATTATATGCAAATTCGACTAATGGTAGATATTTTTCCCAATTGCCTTCAAATTCCAATACACAGCACCAAAACATATCTTCAAGAATCAGAATCACATGCTCAGATTGGCCATCAGTCTGAGGGTGAAATGTGGTACTAAAACGCAACCACGTACCCAGAGCTTCCTGTAGATTTTCCCATAATCGGGATGTAAACCTCAGATCTCTATCAGAAATAATAGAAACTGGCACACCATGTAATCTGACAATCTCAGAAACATATAATTCAACCAATCTGTCTAGGGAGAAATCCATACGTACCGGAATAAAGTGTGCAGACTTTATTAAAACGGTCAATAATTACCCAAATGACATCTTTCTTTTTTGGAGATAAGGGTAACCCTGATACAAAGTCCATAGTAACTCTTTCCCATTTCCATTTCTGTAATAGCCCGATTTTGGGCCTAGTCAAGATAGTAGTTTCGGGACCACAAATTTGATGTAAGAAAATTTATTTTATTATATTTTTATGGTCTTCAATTTCACGAAATTATTTTGTGAAAATCTCGTTTGAAAATTTCGACGTTTGGGCACTCAATTTAGTCAAAAGGACTAAATACGCTAAAGTTGTGTTCTATTAGCTAAATGTGTTAATTAGCTATAGAGCTTAAAATTTGAGGTCCTTATTGAGTAATTAGACCATTAAAAGAGAAAGTGTATGCACATGGAGTGTAATTATGATGTTGGATGTGTTAGGTTGGCATTAGGTTATTATATGATAAAATAAACAAAAAGGAATAAAATATCATTTTTATCTTTACTCAGCTTCTCCCACAGCTTTTCACCAAGAGAATAGTCATTGGAGAACTTAAATTTTCAGCAAACTTAAACCCTTGCATGTAAGTGAAATTAATGTTTGTTTTTGTTGATTTATATGTTTTTGGAACCCTTGAAGCTTAAGCTAGCTAAATAGGGGACTAATTTGCAAGATGATTCAAAGGCTAGGGTTTTGGGCCATGAAAGCATGATATTTGATTGTGAATTTTAATGGAGGAAAATGTAACCTTGTTGTGTGTTGAACATTTCTTGTTAAGTGATTTTTGTTGTAAAATGCTATTAGGGGTTAATTTGTAAAGTATGAAGATTTTGAGTTATATGAGTAAATTGGGGATTATATGGGCTGCTATAAGCACCTAAATAATTCAGTTAGTCTTTTATGTGGATGAAATTCCATAAATTTCGTTTTACGAGTCTAGGGACTAATTTGTAAATATGTGAAAGTTTAGGGGAAAAATATAATTTTGCCAAAGTATGAATTGTGGACTAATTTGAATAATGTGACTAATAATTAGGCTAAATGTGATATTATAGATCAAATAAAACTAGGTTCGGACCTAGAATGGAGGGGAACGAGAATTGATGGTTAAGTCCCTTTTTGCCCTTTTGGTGTCGAGGTAAGTTTGCATGTAAATAATATATCGTTTTTACTTATGTTATAATATTTTTTTATATTACACGAGATGTGGTTGTATATTGAATGATTATTTGATGTAAATTATGAATTGAGATTGACTATAGATGAAATTGACAAAGTGAGAATAAGTGAAAAATTTCCCGGTTGAACTTTCAGAATAGAAAAGGATACGAAGGATGTCATGAGAACTCATGTGTAGTACTATGTGTAGGCTACAATGAGTATAAGATAGTTATGGTCACATGTGTAGTACTAAGTGCAGGCTACTATGTGTACCGGATAGCTTTCGTCATGTGTGTAGTATTATGTGCAGGCTACTACGTGTACTGGATGGTAGTGGTCACATGTTTAGTACTAAGTGTAGGCTACTATGTGTACCAGATAGCATTGATCATAAGGGTGGTGCTATGTGCGGAACCACCATGTATCTGTTATTATTCCAAAGTGTTCATCGGGAAAATCGACTAAGTGAAATTATGTGTGACTATGTGGTGATAAATGCAGGTATATATATGTGTATACTCATGAGCAATGTGTTCGGTATGTGATCGAAATGTGGTAAAGTTGCAAAGGAGTAAGTGAAGTGATAAAGTCTTGTATCATGCATGCAAGTTGAATTATGTTATTGAATGTTGAGCATATTGTTATGATGTTTCATGAAAGAGTGAAATTTGAAATAAAATAGTTTTGGACAACAGCAGTTGTGTGATTTTGAAAAATAACCAAAAATGGTGGAAATTAAGGTTGAATAAGATATGAAATAAAATCTTATTGAGTCTATTTTCATATAAAAGAAATGTTGTAAGAAAAAGAATTTCATATTATGAGATATTTGAATTTTAGTGAGACAGGGTCAAAATGATTTCAGAATCCCTTGTCCTGACTTTGGAAAATTATTAAAAATTGAAAACAAATAAATATGTGTTATAATCTATATGTTTAAAAATCTTGAATAAGTCTATTTTTAAGATAAACAAACGGGAATATCATCCAAATTCTGTATGAGAAGATAATTAATTTTTAGTGCAAAAAGGTCGAAACTATCAGAAAACAAAATAGGGGAAACTTTAAAGAATAAACTGTACTTATTGGCTTAACCAAAAATTCTAAAAATTTTATGGTAATAAGATATGTGAGTCTAGTTTCAGGGAAAATTTGTAGAACTTAATTTGGAGTTCCGTAGCTCAAGATATAAATAATTTAGTGACTATGACTTGAGTAGACAGCTAGATACGAACTTGAGTAAATATTGGAATTATGTGCTTTTATGATTGTATTATTTTGAGAACATATTGTGAAGATTGATAAAAGCATATTAATAAATTTTTTATTATTTATATATTAACTTACTAAGCTTTATAGCTTATTCCTTTTGCTTTCTCTCATCTTATAGGTTTATATAGCTAGCTAGGCTTGGAGATCGCCGGACATGTTATCACACTATCAAATTATCATTTGGGTATAAGTGAATGCAAGTATTTTAAGTTTATAGCATGTATAGAGACTTTTTCTTTTGAATTTTTGTGTCATTGTTATTGAGGCCAAATGTGTTGGTCTAATATAGTTTATGGTTCAATTGGTATACAACTATGAATGATGGCTTATGTTGATTATAAGCTTATGCATGTGTTAATGCCTTGTGTGAATGTGAAGCTAATATTTTTTTATAATGATCTAAATAGGATGATCAAGTAAGACAAATGATGATATGAGGATGATATGTTATTAACTTATTTATGGTCATTTGCTTGCCTAAGTATGCTATGTGTGACCACATGGCCTACCCATATGAGCGTGTCCCAAACCACACGGGCGTGTGGCCCTGTTTCATAATGAAATTTTCTAGGTTTCTCAAAAGACCCCAAAGTTCTCGGTTTAGTCCCGAACTACTCCCAATGTATGTTTTGGGCCTCGTGGGCCCGTGTAAGGGACGATATGATTGTTTTTGAATGGTTTTAGTGTAGATTAATTCTTATGACTCGGAATAGTATGATTTCTTGTGTTTAAGTCCGGTAACGCCTCGAACCCTGTTCCGGCGTTGAATATGGGTAAGGGGTGTTATAATTTCGGTATCATGGCTGGCTATAACAATCCTGAAGGTACCTGATGTTCAGCTTTAACTTACTGACATATCAAACATCTAGATATGAATTCAGAAATATCACGTTTCATTCCCGGCCACAAGTACATCTTTTTCAAATCATTATACATTTTATTACTCCTCGGATGAACAAACATAGTACCATTAAGAGCTTCGTGCAAAATTTTCTGTACAAGTTTCAAATTTTTTGGTATACAGACTCTGCCCTAGAATAACAGACAACCATCAGATCCAATTTAAAATTCTGAATCAGATGTCGATTCACATTGTACTCGTTTAACCTGTAACTCATTATCACATTTCTAAGCTTCACAGATCTGCTGTAGAAATGTCGGTTTAGCTTTTAACTCATCTAAGATTGAACCATCATCAGATAGTGACAATCGAGAATTCATTGCTCGTAAAGCAAATAAAGACTTTCTACTCAGAACATCAGCAACCACATTTGCTTTTCCCAGATGATAATCAATAACCAAATCATAATCTTTCAACAATTTAAGCCACATGCGTTGTCTCAGATTCAAATCTTTTTGTGACATCAAATACTTTAAGCTTTTAGGATCAGTGAATATATGACACTTTTCACCGAACAAGTAATGTCGCCAAATTTTCAGTGCAAAAATAATAGCTGCCAATTCTAAATCATATATTGGGTAACTCTTTTCATGTGGTTTTAGCTGTCTAGAAGCATATACTATTACTTTGCCTTCTTATATCAAGACACAGCCTAAACCATTTAATGATGCATCATTGTAAATCACAAATTCCTTACCTAGTTCAGGCTGAACTAGAACTAGTGCTTTAGTCAACAAGGCTTTCAATCTGTCAAAACTCTGCTAACATTTATCGGTCTATTCAAATTTCACATCTTTCTGTAGTAGTCTTGTCATCGGCGAAGCTATCATCGAAAACCCTTGTACAAATCTCCGGTAATAACCGACTAATCCCAAAAAACTTCTGACTTTGAATACATATTTTGGCTGTTTCTAGTTAACAATAGTTGATATTTTATTCGAGTCCACTATAATGCCTTCAGCCGACGCTATATATCCCAGAAAACCAGCTTCTCGAAGCCAAAATTCACACTTGCTAGATTTAGCATATAGTTGTTTTTCACGTTGAGTTTGCAGAACAATTCTCAAATGATCAGCAAGCTCGGTTTCATCTTGAGAATATACTAGAATATCATCAATAAACACCACAACAAATCTATCCAAATGTGATCTGAAAATTCGATTCATTAAATCCATAAATACTGCAGGTGCATTTGTTAAACCAAACGTCATTACAAGGAATTCATAATGGCCGTACCTGGTTCTGAAGGCTATTTTCGATCCATCCGACTCTTTTACTCGTAACTGATAATAACCAAAACATGTCATCAATACGAGGTAGTGGATACTTATTCTTGATTGTAACTTTGTTGAGCTGTCTGTAATCAATACATAATCTCAACGATCCATCCTTTTCACTGAAAATGGGCTGTTACAATATCAATTCACCCATTGAAACATGCCTCAATTGCTAGAATACCAACATGATCATTTTACCCCATTTTAGCTACTCTACTAACATTCCAAACATAAAACATACCTCCAACATGCATCAAAATATATCAACCATATATCATCAATATAAATGTTTAGCGAGTAATTAAGCAGTCCATAAATAAAATAAAATGTCTACTCCCAAAAGTCCATATCACATTGCCTTTAAGTACTAGTACAAATTTCAAACACCTACTCAATATGGTAGATTCCCTTAGTTCACTTAGCTCACTGCTTTCGCCACTTGGTATTTGACTTGTGCACATTTAAAATGAAGAGTGTGAGATAAACATAGCTTAGTGATTGTTAAGGTTACTACTAAATAAATATAATTATCCAAAGTAAAGCGAGGCATGCTAAAACTTAACTGCTCAATCATGCTTTCCAAGTAGAGAACATGCTTTTAGATTTCAAATACCACACATACATACTTTACCACAACGTATAACAACCTACGAATCTCAAGTAGCATCATCAAAAGATATTTTAGGACTTAAGAACCATGCAACACATATATGCTTACATGAACATTGGACACTTGGATCTCCAAACAGACCAAAGATTCAATGAGCCATATGTTGTCCCATAAGTGTAGCTCATGGATAACACTTTCCAAACACACCACACTATCCCGATGAATGGAGCTAGGCTCAACACTCCCTTATCTCTCTATGTTATCCCAGGAGCCTCAATGTTCATCACATATAACACATAATGGTGAGTTTTCAAAACCCTATGACATGCCATCTATATCCAATGGTTTTAAGTGATCAAAAGGCCAATACATCACAATAACACACAGTTTATTACTGTTTTATACACATTATACAACCATTTCACTTTTTTAAAAATACTTTACGCATTCACTTTGCATGCTCACACATATAGTTGTTTACAACATTTTCACAATGCCTATAAACCCTCACACACTTAGACTTGCATACATGTGCATAAAATCAGCAACTCACATCACATATACATATATTAAATCACATTTACTTAATGATTTACACACTTACACATCATCAACAAAGCATCACATAGGCATACTTTACTTAACACAAGCAAAGGCAAAAACACTTGCACCAAAGTTTTAAATCTCATTTAAGAACTCCTAAGCCTTTGATTAACATCTGATACCACACTTACTAGTAGCCAAACAACAGAACAGTCACCTCAACACTTACTAGTACCCAAACTACAATGTCTATTTTCCAGACCAACAACTTAGCCGAAACTAACCAAAATTCAAATTCCTTAATTCGAATCTATTCCAACCACTCAATAATTATTCTAACACTTAACTATACTCTAAAAAATTGATCTAAACCAATTTAGACTTAAGAAATTTGGATTTGCACTTTTCCAAAACAAAATCCTCCATTAACAAGCTTTAAACTCAACTTTGTTATTAGATTTCTTAAAAATCCTTCATGATCTATTGATTTAAGAATTAAACCCTCTTAATCTAGTAAAATTTAGTTGAAAAATACTTTAAATCAGAGATTTAATTCAGAGATACAAGATTTGCCAATTTCAAGCTCATTTCGATCAAAATTAACAAATATATGATAGATCTATATAAACTTAAGCTAAACTCAAATTAAAGACTCAAATAAACTAAAAACATGATTAAAAATCAGAAATTTACCTTAGCTTGGATCAACAATGGCTGATTTTGAAAATCAAGTATTGTAACTTTGAAAAACAATGAAGAAATTGATAGAATTTATAAGATTTTTTTGAAAACTTGGTAAATATTTGGAGTTAAGATGAGAGAAATTTCAAATATGGGATGAGAATTTGAAATCTTAAAAAAATGAAATGAATTTAAATGGAAGAGATGAACAGCATGGGTTATAACCTTGTAGGGAAGAACACCCAAATTTTTAAAAAGAATGGTTATTTCCCATATAAACACTCCCATCTTTCCCTTGTTTTACTATTTAGTTCTATGTCTCAATTAATCACCCATTTCTTAATTATTCTAATTTAACCCTATTATTTTATTTTTAAAAAAATTAGTTTAATCGAAATTAAATCTTCAAAATCCAATTGCCAATTTTTTTACAAAAATTATTTTAATAAATTAATTTTCCAAATTAATAATTTTGAGTTCCTAATTTCGTACCAACCTCATCTTTTCCTAAAATTAAACCCGACTTCTAAATCGAGAATCTGATCTACTAATTTGAAACTATCAAATCCAATTTTGGGGTATAACATCTTTCCCTTTCTAAAAAGAAATTTCATCCTCGAAATTTTGACCTGAATCAAGTAGATACGGATATTGATGTCTCATCACATCCTCAATTTCCCACGTAGCTTCTTTAGTCTTGTGATTACGCCACAAAACCTTCACCAATAGAATCGTCTTATTACGCAAGACCTTATCCTTATGAGCTAAGATTTCCACTAGCTCTTCATCATACGTGAGATTTGATTGAACCTCGATCTCCTCAACTGACACAACATGAGATGGATCTGATTGGTACTTTCGCAACATCGACACATGGAAGGCATCGTGGATCCGCTCAAGCTTGGGTAGAAATTGAAGATGATAGGCTACCGGTCCTATCCTCTCGATAACCTGATATGGACCAATTAACCTCGGGCTTAGCTTGCCCTTCTGGCCGAACCTCAACACCTTCGTGGAAGGTGAAACCTTAAGAAAAACTTTATCACCAACTTGATACTCAATGTCCCAACGTCTCAGATCGACATAAGACTTTTGTTTATTAGACACATCTTTTAGTCTCTCATAGATCAAGCTCACCTTATCTTCCATCTCTTGAACCAAATCTGGTCACACAATTTGTCTCTCCCCCATCTTAGACCAACACAAAGGCATCCTACATCTCCAACCATACAGAGCCTCAAAGGGTGCCATGTAAATACTCATTTAGTAACTGTTATTGTAAGCAAACTCCACTAGCGGTAGGTAAGACTCCCAACTACCACCAAACTCAATCACACAACTACACAACATATCCTTTAAGATTAGGATGGTAGGTCGTACTGAAGTAAAGTTTTGAACCCAAAGCATCCTGCAGACTCTTCCAAAATCTAGAAGTAAAATGCGGATCTCTATCAAATATGACCAAAACTGGAAATCCATGAAGTCACACAATCTCAGAAATATATAACTTTGCTATCTTCTGAAGAGAGTAATTGGTACACACAACAAGGAAATACGCACTTTTTGAAAATTGATCAACTATCACCCAGACCAAATCCTTCATTGTCTAAGTTGGAGGTAAACTTGAGACAAAATCCATAGTGATCCACTCCCATTTCCACTCTAGGATCCTAATAGGATGAAGCAAACCCGAAGGATACTTGATAGCCTCCGGACATACTAATGTCAAGAGTATGAATACTGCAACAAAATGTAAAGAATTGAGGCGGTGTCTGCAAGTATACAGGTCAGGTTGTAATATTATTTTTACAACAAAATAGGTAAGTAATCTGGGGATCGTGCCCAAGGGAAGCGAGTATTCAATTAATGTTAACTTAAACGCAAATAAAATTAATTAATCGTTTCAATAAATTACAGTACAATGAAAAATAAAGAATAATTTTTAGATTTTTATAAATGATGAAATAAAATATGCATAAATAAAGTAGACTTCAGAAAACTTAATTTATAAACTTAGTCAAATCTAGACATGGGTAATTAGCTTGCTTTGGTAATTATAACTAATTCCTATTTCAGGTTTCTATTCAATCAACTAGTTGTTACTGTAGTAGGATCTCTTAATCTTCCACTAAACTAACGAGTCGGTAAGAACTATTTATCTCTCAACCTCATAGTCCAGATCGGTTCAAGGCTAAGGTGTTCATGGATAGGCCGTACAAATTTTGGATTAATTCCCACCTAATGACTTCCTAGGGTCGTCAAGCCTAGGGTTTAACTTCTTGCGTTCCCAAATAGCCAATCTGGTAAGAAACCCTACATAACGATTAGTTAATCACATGTACCATGAAATCCATAACATAGTAAAGTTGATGATAAATATATGCATGAAAAATAAATCAAGAATAAAGTTTAGAGAATCCTGATTTTATTCGATTGATAAAGCGTGAAAATCCTTAAACGTTTTATTGCGCCTACAGATCAAGTTCTCCAAAGAACACGAATGAAAAAAACTGAAAAGAAATCTAAACCTTATGAGAAAGAAAAATTGAAAACTAAATTACAAAGAAAAACATCAAATATCAAAAGTCGTCCCTAACAAGTGTTAAATGAGCCTATTTATAGATTTAGGGTTGTTGTTGTCCTCAACCCTAGGTCAGTTGACATTCTCTTGTTAAACATTTGATTGTGTAAACCAAAATGCCCTTGGATCAAAAGTGCTTCCCGAGCAGGAACGATGTCGAGACACCTTGGTGCCTGTGTCGCGACATTAAGGGTAGTATGTTCATATTAAGGGTATCTTCAGGGGTGTGTCGTGACTGGAAAGACAAAAATATATAGACTTTTTCAGCACCTTTTGAGCTCTAAATCATGTAGTTCCGTAGTAAATATTGTCGAAATTCACACCTTAATTATAAAATAATTAATTTTCACTTAAATTATTAACATATTTAATTTTAATTATTTTATAATAAATTTTCACAAATTTGGTTTATTTTCAATAAATTTGCACAAAGGAAAAAATTTGGCTCGGCAGACACCTCGGAAGGCTTAAACAGTTGGGTGATTTTTTTATATCGAGTAAACCAAAGGCAAGAATAAATATTTTTCCAGCCAAGTTTGGTCCAAATGATGATCATATTAAACTTTATATTTAATTTTTATCCAAATTTTAATTTGGTTAAAAATTAATATAAAGCCTGAATGAGAAAGTGACCCAGTGTACTAAGCATTGAAGATTGATCCAATAAGAAAATTTGCAACCTAAAATTGACCAAATAAGCTGACCCAATCAGGTTATTAAACTAATTAAATTAATTTCAAAACAACCCTTATGTTTCTTTAAAATCCTATTCAAACCCCCTCCACTTTTTGTGACTTTGAAGATTTGCCCCAAGCTAAATTTAGCAAAGTTTGAAACATTCAAACTTTGCTACATGTGTCGCCGGCCAAGGGAAATGTGTGGCTGATAATTATTTGCTATTTTTACCAGCCACTCCCACCTATAAATACCCCCTTCAACTATTCACTCAACATACCTCTCATATCACATATCTCTTTCTCTTTCTCTTTCTCTTTCTCTTTCACTCATTTTCTCTCCTTTGTTTCCCATTTTTCCCTCCTACTTTCCTTTATCGATTTCCCTATTGGAAAAGAGCCCTTCAACCACCTTGGGTAGTAGCATTGAAGTGCTTATAAAAGCCTTGGAACAACAAGAATGATCGGAGGAGGGGAGGAACAACTAGTCTGGCTTTGGAGAAATACTTGATTTGATTCTAGTTTCCTATCCTTTAACTTTCCTTGTTGTTGTTATGAATATGTTTATGAATATTTGTGATGTTTTGATTCTAATTTTAATTAACATGGCTTAAATTTAATTCGTGTTAGTTTGATTGCATTTCGTCTACTTAAGTTATTAAAATCATGTTTGTGTTGTTATGGGTCTTGGCAAATTGTTTGATTAAGTAAAACCATGATTATGTTATTCTTGCATTATAATTGTAAGGTAACTAATTAATTAATTAATAATTGTATTGAAATTGTAATTAATTGACACAATAATTAATCAGTGCATGTTTAATCTTCTAAGGTAGTTGAGGGTTAAATTAGTTACGGTATTAAACGGTACATTAGCCTTGCGTAACTTACATGATTATTGTGGTTAAACTGTTTCAATGTAGGAATATATTGTTACTTAACTTAATCTTTTACTTGCTTATTTAAATTGATTAATTTTTTGAATTGACATAGTAATATGTTTAAGAGATTAGTTAATTTCGTAAGTCTGTATGTGCTATAGTTAACAAATTACCAAGTTGCTGTGAATTTATTCATAACAACATGAACATTGTTTTAGTAATAATAAGTTAAGAAATGTAATTGATCTTACACAATTATGTCATATTGATTAAACTTATTTTTCAGAAATTATGCTTTAAAATTTTTACCTTTTAATTTTCTTAGTTAATTTACTTAATAAAAATCTAGTTTTATTGAGCCCTTTTCTTTCAAAACAAAATATTTTCCTTCACCAAAGTGTTTTTAATTGCATTTCATAAATATTTTCTTACACAGTCCCTATGGGTACGATAACTCGACATTTACTTGTCACTTTATTACTTGTTGCGATTGTGCACACTTACACATTTCTATCGTAACAAGTTTTTGGCGCCGTTTCCAAGGACTGTTTTAAAACTCATTATTTGTGAATTTGTTAAGTTTTCATTTTGGTTTATTTTTCTGTTCAATTTTAACTTAGTTAACTTTTTCTATGATTGTTTCAGATGTTTATGAGTATTTATCAGATTATTGATTTACTCCACGTAGATCATGAAATTGAAAGAAATTTTCGACAAAGAATAAGACAAGCAAGTCAAAGAAGGGCTGAAGAGATGAACTTTGAAAATTTGAATCAAGGAAACAGAGCAAACCCTGCTCAAAATCCTATCCTTCTTGCTGATGATAGGGATAGATCTCTAAGACAGTATGCCATGCCATAGTTTCATGAACTTAATCCAGGTATTAGGAGACCCGAAATTGAGGCACAATAATTTGAGCTAAAGCCAATCACGTTCCAGATGCCTCAGACAGTGAGCTAATTAGTGGAATGCCTACTGAAGATCCTCACCTTCACTTAAGACTGATTATGGAGGTAAGCGGTTCTTTCAAATTAGCTGAAGTACCCAAAGATGCATTACGATTAAAGTTGTTCCCATATTCACTAAAGGACAAAGCTCGAGCCTGGTTGAATTCATTGCCACCAAATTTCATTACCACATGACAAGAGTTAGCAGAAAGATTTCTTATGAAGTACTTCCCACCTAGCAAGAATGCTAAGTTAAGGAATGAGATCACTACTTTCTAATAGATGGATGATGATTCCTTGTATGAGGCATGGGAAAGGTTTAAAGAACTATTACAAAGATGCCCGCATCATGGAATCCTTCATTGCATCCAATTGGAGATGTTTTATAATGATCTCAATGAACATACGAGGATGGTAGTGGGTGCTTCTGCTAATGGTGCTCTCCTTTCTAAGTCTTATAACGAGGCTTATGAAATCATCGAGAGGATTGCCAACAACAATTATCAATGGCCGACCAATCGAGTAGTGTCAGGAAGACGAGTCGTTGGAGTACATAAAGTAGACGCTCTCACTTCACTCACATATCAGGTATCTTCAATATTCTCAATACTTAAAAACTTTACTACTAATGGGTTTAATAGTTTTGCAACTCAGCCACCGAATCAATTTGAAATTGTAGCCTATGTTTATCATGGAGAAGGGTATTTATTCGAAGAATGTTCATCAAACCCAAAATTTGTGTATTACATGGGTAACCAAAACCAAACTTGAGGAAGGCAAGGACTGCAATCCAATTTTTATAACCCATTTTGGCGAAATCATCCTAATTTTTCTTGGAATAACCAAGGAGCTGGGCCCAATAACACTTATGCGCAACCTAGACCGACCTAACCATATATATTTACCCAACAAGTTCAAAAACAACCTTAAGCTGAATCTTCCAATGGCTTAAAAAACCTATTGAAGGCATACATAGCAAAAAATGATGCCTTACTACAAAGTCAAGTAGCCACATTGAAAAACCTAGAAAACCAAATGGGGTAGCTAGCAACTGAACATAGGAACCGACCTCAAGGTGTTTTGCCTAGTGATACAAAAAACCCAAGAAATCCAAGGAAAGAACATTGTAAAGCATTGATGTTGAGAAGCAAGAAGACACTAGATCCCAACACTGTCAAAGTTGAGGAGGAGCCAACTGATGCTCAAGATTCAGTGGAAGTTCAACCAATTGTTGAAATTCTAGCTTCACTTGAACCAGAATTTGCAAAACTCGATAAGGTAGCTTCTGAACTAGTCAATTCTAATAAACTAACAATTTCGTTAGATGCAGAATTGCCACAAAAGATGAATCAACCAGTTCTAGTAAAGAGTCCTCCACCACATTACCTTCAAAGACTTCAAAAGTAGAAATAGGAAGTCCAATTCAAGAAATTCTTAGATGCACTCAAACAACTTCATATCAACATTTCATTGGTAGAAGCACTTGAGCAGATGCAAAACTATTTCAAATTCATGAAGGATATCTGTTTAAGAAATAAAGACTTAGAGAACTTGAGATGGTAGCCCTGACAAAGGAATGTTGTGCATATCTTCAAAATTAACTACCCCGAAAGATGAAGGCCCTAGATGTTTTACCATACCTTGCAACATTGGAGCAACTTATTGTGGTAAGGTATTATGTGATTTGGGTGTAAGCATCAACTTGATGCCCATGTCTATATTTAGGAATTTGGGGATAGGTGAAGTTAGACCTACTACGATTACACTTCAATGAGCAGATCGATCCTTAGCACATCAAGAAGAAAAAATCAAGGATGTATTGGTATGTGTAGTGTAGACAATTTTAATTTTCCTGCTAACTTTTTTATTTTAGACTTTGAAGGAGAAAAAAAGGTGTCAATCATCCAAGGAAGGCCTTTCCTAGCAACTAGAAGGACCCTTATTGATGTGTAGAAGGGCGAGCTTACTATGCATGTTCAGGATGATCAGGTAACTTTTACATTGCTTTGATCCAAAATCACCATGGGAGAATAAAGAATAATCAACCAACCTTTACTTTACATGCATGGTATGTAATTATTGCCCCTTTTTAATGATTTTTTATGTTTTTGTGATCTTTTTAGCTTAATCTAGCAACCCGGGGGTCAATTCGTAAAACTATTAAATGTTGTGGAATAAGCCATTGATGAGTTTGTTTTGTTTTTGAAGTTTTACAGTAGATTGTTGAGTTTGGTTGTTAAATAGATGCATTTTGTTAAGGAATTTTTAATAATTTTAATGTTTAGGGACTTAATTATGAAAATAGTAAAATCTCTTATAAATAGGTTAAAAGGAAGATAAATATGGACTATTTGTGAACCTATTAAAAATGGGCTAGCATGATTTTGCTGAAAAATTGGTTAATTTGTAGGTTTTGAGTTTATGAATAAAAGTTAAAATGCTAGGGTTAATTCTATAAATTCACATTAAAATAGAATACAAGCTAGAATTAATTAGTTTAAGCTATTTGAATTATTTAATTGAGTGAAATTATTATTTAGATAAAGAAATAAATCAATCGGCCTTGAATCACGGAAAAGTTAAGGTTTAAAATTAGTCACCGATTATACTTTAGCATCCGTGTTAGTCGAGGTAAGTTCATATTTCATTTGAATTTATGATGTAAATTTATATCTTTAAATACGAATCTACGAAATGGTATTTGGATTTTCTTGAATTGAGAAAAGGAAAAGACCACGGTTGAAAGATACCATGGCACTCTCGAAACAATAAAAAGGATGAAAAGGTTTTCAATGAAAAGGTTATCGATTGAAAAGGTTATTGATTAGAAAGGTTATACTAATAATATATGTGTTATATAAAATAATTTTATTTGTGAGTTATGTGTTTCTTTGTTTGAACTTACTAAGCATTACGTGCTCACGTTTTTTGTATTTTCCTTGTAGATCACGAAAAACTTGCTTGGTTGGAAAGTCAAGTCGAGGCATTCACACTATCCATCCTTTATCTCAGTAAATACTTAGGTCATTTTGAAGTTGGTTATGAATGGCATGTATTAGGATATTTTTATTTGACTTATCCATGTCATTTATGTCTGGTATTTGAATTGGTGACATTTGGTAACATGTATATATGTTTTGGTACTTGATCAAATGGTTATGTTGTAAATTCTTGTGGTATTTTGGTTGATGTTTATGATGATGTATATATATATTACATGTTGTTTAAATGTGTATTGAAAGAGATGGAGTGTTGAGTAGTTCTATTCTGTATGTTTAAGGTGCTAATTGAGTTGGAATTATAAATTCTTGAAAGTGGTTATTAATGATATGATTGAATGACATTTAGCTAGGCGAATATATATTGCTTTTGATGAATCTAAGTACCATTAGTATGGTGTTGGATAAATTTTTGGTTATGATTCGTTTTGACATGAATTTGGGTGCCTTTTGATGGCATATTGATTAAATATATAGGGTGGTTGATTTGGTACATTTTGGAGTGTATTGAATGTGTTTTGGACATATGAATGCATGTGGTGTGTCATGGTGTGCAAGTTTTGGGGTTTCTCTTTGGCTTGTTTTAGGGGCACCTTATGAAGCACAAGGCCTGGGACATTGGTTGTCACACGACTGTGTGCCACACATGGTCACCCTGCACGGCCATTTGTTTCAATTCAGTATGTAACACAATTTGAGACATGACTGTGTGGCCATATTTTGAATATGCACACGGTTTAGTACACAACCTGCAACACGGTCGTATGGCCCTAGTTCGAATACCCACACGAGCTGGGACATGGTTGTGTATCCATACTTCGAATGCTCACACAGGCTAGGCTATGTCACATGCGTGTGACCCCTATTTTCAAAATTTTCAAGTTTTTCCAAAATGTTATATTTTGTTATAAATTAATCCCTGAATGTTCCCAAGCTATTTTTAAGGTCTCGTAGGCTTGATTTAAGGTTCATAAATGTATTCTTACTATATTTAAATTGAGTAATTGAATGTTAACATTTAAATTACATAGTTGCTTATGTTTTGAAGTTAAATGTCCTGATTTGTACAGTAATGCTTTGTAACCCTAATCCTACAGCAGAGATGAGTTAGGGGTGTTATAATTAATATGGGTTTATTTTATTCAAATGATTCAAAATCTTTATTAGTTGGCTATGTTGATACTGTGTCACACTCGGATATCTTGAAGGACTTAAATTTAGAGGAACTTTATGATCTAATTCAATACATGGTAAGTTGGCAAAAGTCTACTAGGAATTTTGGGAAAATTTGTGATCAAAAAGTAAATAATTGAGTTATAATTTTGGTTTGGTTAGGATGGAATCAGCTGGTTCCATAGAGGGAGACATAATGATTGTCAACGATTGGCTCGGGGGGTTTAGGAGACCGTGCATAGGATATATATAGGTGAAAGATGAAATTTTGGAAAAGAAGAAAATACTTTTTAACTCAGTCTGTAAAGTTTTTTTTCTTTTACTCACTTTGTCTTATTTGGTTGCTTCGGAGCAGAAGAGAACTTAGGATAGCTCTGGATGGAGCCATGTCGTGAGAATTAGAGTCTGGAAGTGGAGAAATAGAGTAGCTAGTAAAATTTCTTATCCTTCTATACTAGAGGATTCGAGAAAAGAGAAATTAAATGCTACTAATAAGTTTTTGTAAATTGGGTTCTGAGTTTTAAGATTTAATAACTTTGGTTTAATCGATAATCTATTGTCATGCTTAGCTACCAGCACGAAGGAGGCTCTAGCGTAGGGAACAAGATAAGCTGGGGAAGGGAAATGATTTGAGGTGAGTTTCTTCACTCTGTATTGGGTGGTGGATGAGGTTAAGTTGTTAAGCGAATTGTGTTGTGATTATTCTAGGTTATTTGAGTCTATCATTTTATACAAAGGTGGTGATAAAGTATGTTGTGAATGCATAATATTGTACAAGTATGTGAGTTTTGTATGTGTGATTATTGAATGTTAAATGAATATTGTGTATGTTGAAAATGTAGCGTGCTTAGTGTTATGTTTTAGGTACTTTGATTACATGAAATGTATGAATATCTCATATATGGAGTGTGGAGGCATTTACTTTTCTAGAATAGATGGAGTAGAAGTGGCGAAATGGAGGAATGGGCGGATGGATAGGGAAATGGAATTTCCATTAGATTCCGCAATCCGATGTTACTCGGTGAAAACCGTGATATGTAAAGCTTTGGGCCTTGCGGAGGGGACACTACGGTGTTTGAGCATCAATGTTAGATGTAAGTTGGGATGATATCGACTGGCTGGCTAGAATGTAACCATGATAACGGTCATCGACTGGTCCTTCGAGGTGACATTGTGACGATGGTTTATAGGTTCCATAGAGCAACATTGTGACGACGGCCTGCAGACCCTACAGGCGACACCGTGATTGTAATAGCCCATTTCAGAGAAATCAAAATAGTGGTTTTGAGACCACAAATTTGACAAGTAAATTATTATTTTAATGCCTATGGAATGTTAGTAGGGTCATATAAAAATTTCATAAAGAAATTTTGACGTTTGCAAGTTTAATTATGTGAAAAGGACTAATTCGTAAAAGGTACAAAGGTGGAGTTCTATTAGTTAAGTGTATCAATTAGCTATGGAATTTAAATGTGAGTGGGCTTAGATGGTAATTAGGCCATTTATATTGTTAGTGGACAAAGATGGACACAAAATTTAGTGATTTTAATGTTAATAAGCAAGGTTAATTTAGTAAATTAATAATTAAATTAAGTAAAATAACGTAAACAAAAAGTATCATCTTTTGTTTTCATCTCTCTACCGAAAATAGACTAAGGAGACACCATTGAATAATGCTTGAAGGTTCGGCTATGTCCAATAATTTCATATCAAGATAGACCTCGTACGAATTTAGATCAGGGAAAAGCGAAAGCCTCAGATTGATCGACTACGTTTTTACACTTTGTTTGTCGAGGTAAGTTCGTATGATTAAATATTTTTTAATATTATAATGATTAATTTGTTAATGTATTATTTTTCATGTAACCATATGATATATAACCAACGATGTCACGACGATTATCGAGACCCGTTTGAACCTTAGGAATTTGTAGGATACAAATGACATGTCATTAGGGTTTTCACGTTTCGAGTGTTGGTCTTGAATGTCCTACCGATGGCTAAGGTCCTGTATTTGTTGTGGATACTCAACAGCTCATGTGAGCAGCATTGTGTAGCTTACATTTCGACCCATAGCTTATGTGAGTAGGCCCATTTCGTAGCTCGTGTGAGCGATGATGTAAAGGAAAAGGAAATGTTACGATTATATGTTTAGCACACTTCATGCGATCTTTCCCGTGTATCCGATTTTATTCTAAATGATTCAATAGGCATGAAAAGGAAAGGAATGGTAGGTGTTTAAATGAATTATATCATGAAATTATAAAAAGGATTGAAATGGAAAGTTTCAATGAAAGTAAGTTATGTTTATGAAAATGATGCATTCAAAGGAAGCATGTTCATGTACAAATAGCTTACCTTATGTTAATTCAAGTGGATTATATTTGAATGATCTAACTTGTGTTGTTGATGATGCTTAGGCTTGTTCCAAGCTTATGGTTGGATTATACTATGCTTAATCTTATTGTTTAATAGTGAAATGGTAAGTTATGTTTCATGTTTTATGAACTTACTAAGCATTATGTGCTTATGTAGTTTTCTTTTTTATGTTTTATAGATAACCGGAAGCTCAATCGGTTTAGAAGCTCGTCGAAGATCTATCACACTATCCAGTGATTATATCGGTAGTTTTTTATGTTTTGACCAAGGTTATAATGGCATGTATAGGTTATAATTGGTTGTTTTGGTACCATTTTGATGATGGTTGAATTGTGTCAATTTGGTACATGTGATGTATGAATGGTATGGCTCAAATGGTAAGTTTATGTTGAAGTGATATAGGTCAAGTTATGATATGTTTTAAGATGGAAATGAGCTAGATGATTATGAATGAATTGTGGTAAAATATATGTATATGTTTAGGTAAATTTGTATGTTTGCATTTGAGGTCCTTGTATGGCATATTGGTTTAATGGATTTGGTCATTTCATGTATGTTTTGATAAGTTTTTGATGCTTTGGTCATGTGTACAAAATGCTTTTATGTACATACTTGATATGTTGATGGAAATGGCTTGATTTTAACCAATTTCATGTCCACACAACCTGAGACGTGGGCGTGTGACTCAGTCGTGTGTGACACACGGCCAAGCGACATGATCATGTGTCTTCCATAGGTTTTAACGCATGCAAGTCAGGCTGTTAAACAGCCTAGCACACAGCCTGGGCCATGGGCGTGCATGGTCATTTCGAGAGTTACACGGCCTGGCACACGAGCGTGCGGCTTGGCCGTGTGACCCAACTTGGAAAGTTACACGGGCATGGACACGGGCTGGGACACATTCGTGTGTCCCTATTTCAAAAGTTACATGGTGTGTGTCTCAGCCGTGTGAGCCACACGACCGTGTGACCTCTACAGTTCAATTTATCTAACTTTTTCTTAAACTTTCCAATTTTTCCCAATTTAGTTGCGGATTATTTCAAAAGTATTTTTTGGGCCTTTAGGGCTTGATTTAGGGACAAATTGTATGTAAATGTATGGCTTTCATCATGTTTATGTCAATGTTTGAAATGTATTTTTAATGTTCAGATTGTACGATAACGCGTCATAACCCTATTTTGACGACGAATACGGGTTAAGGTGTTACATTTAATGGTATCAAAGCTATAATTTAGTCGGTTCTCGAGTTGAACGTAGCATGTACGAGTCTAGAAATACATGTCATTATATAACCAGTGATAGTGTGATAACTCTTGGCTCGACTTGAACTATGTTTTCATATAGATATAATGTCAACCAACCAAGTTGATTCCGATGAAGTAGAAAGTAACGCATAAGCCTCTATTCACGGAGCAGCGTCTAGTGGAAGTAGGCCTGTATCTGAGGGCTGAGGAGGAGAAGCTAAGGAAACCTTCTTCCAGATGATGAATGAATGGTTCACCAAGTTCGTACGAACGAACCCAATGGCTCAATGACCTCTACCCCCATCTGTACCCCAACTGGTCCTCGTAGTTCCTCCAGGTTTGGAACCAGTACAAGTGAGCAAGCCTCCAGTTGATAAAATTCGTAAATATGGGGCTGAAGAGTTTAGAGGTACATTCGAAGATGATCCGAAAATAGCTGAGTTCTGGATAGAAAATATGATCAGGGTTTTCGATGAATTATCATGTACACCGACAGAATGCTTGAAATGTGTTGTATCATTGTTAAAAGATTCGAATTATCAATGGTGGAATACCTTAGTTGCGGTTGTGCCGAGAGATTCGGTAGATTGGGAGTTCTTCCAGACTGAATTTCGAAAGAAATATGTGAGCCAGAGATTTCTTGATAAGAAACGTATAGAGTTTCTTGAGTTGAAATAAGGTCGGATGTTAGTATCAGAGTATGAGAGAAAGTTTGTGCAACTGAGCAAGTATGCCTAAGAATGTGTACCAACAAAAGCTACGTGTACTCGATTTGAAGATGGATTAAATGAAGTATTAAATTACTTGTCGGGATTCTTGAGCTAAAAGAATTTATGGTTTTAGTTAATAGAGCACACAAAGCTAAAGAGCTTAACAAAGAAAAGAGAAAAATCGATTCTGAGGCTTGTGATTCAGGAAAATGACATCTAGGAAAGTCATACTCGTCACCAACGAAGAAATCAAAAGAATATCATAGTCGTTCATCAACTTCGGTGGGTTACTCCGGGAAATATAGGGGAAACAAAATTTGAGCTCAAAACCTCAGGCTATGTCCGTAGCAAGCGTAGGCAATGTTAAAAATAACAAGCCCGAATGTCAGCAATGTAACCGACAACACTTCGGTGAATGCAGATTAAAAGACGGGTCATGCTTTAAATGTGGTTCGTATGAACATTATGTTAGAGATTTCCCGAAAGGTCAAACAAAAAAATGGTTCAGACTACTCGACTGAGTAATACTATTGCAAGAGGGAGACCACCTCGAAACACTAAAAATATGGGAAATAGCCATAGTGGGATGAAATACTCTGCTATGAAATTTGAGGCACGAGCACCGGCTAGAGCTTATGCGATTTGTGCTTGAGAGAAAGCTTTAACGCCAGATGTTATCACTGGTACATTTTCTATCTTTGATACTGATGTTACTGCTTTGATTGACCCGAGGTCAACATATTCATATGTATGTACAACTTTAGTGTCAGGTAAGAAATTGTCTTTCAAGTCTACTAAGTTTGTGGTTAAAGTAATAAACCCCCTAGGTCAGTATGTGTTAGTTGATAAAGTTTGTAAAAACTGTCCTTTGATGATCTGGGGTTACAACTTTTTGGCTGATTTAATGTTACTACCTTTTGATGAGTTTGACGTAATTTTGGGTATGGACTGATTAACTCTGCATGATGCTGTTGTGAATTGTAGACGAAAGCATATTGTGTTGAAATGTCAGAACGGTGAAAAGCTTCAAATTGAGTCGGATAGACTAGATAGTGTATCTAATGTTATATCGACTATGTCGACACAAAAATCTATTAGAAAAGGCTGTGAAGCGTATCTTGCTTATATATTTTATTCTAGAGTTTTTGACTTGAATTTAGAATCGGTTCCAGTGGTATGTGAATATAGGATGTGTTTTCAGAGGAATTATCGGGTTACCGCTGATCAGAGAGGTTGAGTTTGCTATTGAGTTAATGCTAGGAACATCTCCGATATCCATAGCTCCTTACAGAATGACACCTATTGAGTTGAAAGAGTTGAAAGCACAATTGCAAAAATTGACAGATAGGGGTTTTGCTCGACCTATCTTTTTCCTTTGAGGTGCTCTTGTATTGTTTGTTAAGAAAAAGGATGGATCTATGCGACTGTGTATTGATTATCGATAGCTCAACAAAGTCATGATCAAGAACAAGTATTCATTGCCACATATAGTTGATCTGTTTGCTCAATTGAAATGTGCGACAGTATTCTCAAAGATTGATCTTCGTTCAGGTTATTATCAGTTACAAGTTAGAGACTCAGATGTGCTGAAAACTACATTTAGAACCAAGTACAGACATTATGAGTATCTTGTGATGCCATTTGGTTTAACTAATGCACCTGCCATGTTTATGGACTTGATGAATAGAATTTTCAAACCATACTTAGACAGATTTGTTTTTGTGTTTATTGATGACATTCTAATTTATTCATGAGATGAGGCAGAGCATGCCCAGCATTTAAGAATTGTTTTCCAAACTTTACGTGAAAAATAACTATTCTCTAAATTCAGTAAATGTGAGTTCTAACTTTGAGAAGTCAGATTTTTGGGACATGTTGTATCGGCCGATGGCATTAGAGTTGATCCGAGCAAAATTTTAACTGTGGTAGATTGGAAACCTCTGAGAAATGAATTTGAAGTTAGAAGTTTTCTAGGTTTAGCAAGATATTATAGAAGATTCGTCAAGGGATTTTCGATGATTGCTACACCGTTGACGAGATTATTGCAAAAAGATGTTAAGTTCGAATGGTCTGAGAAATGTCAGCAAAGTTTTAATTAGTTGAAAGCTCTATTAATCGAGGCACCTATGTTGGTTCAGCCAAAGTCTGGTAAAGAATTTGTGATTTACAGTGATGCTTCATTTAATGGTTTGAGCTGTGTTTTAATGTAAGAAGGCAAAGCAATAGCATATGCTTCTCGGTAGTTGAAATCGCATGTAAAGAATTATTCGACTCACGATTTAGAGCTTGCAGCTATTGCATTTGCTTTGGAGATTTGGTGACATCATTTGTATGGAGAAAAATGTCATATGATCACGGATCATAAAAGCCTAAAGTACTTGATGTCGCGAAAAGATTTAAATTTGAGACAGCGCAGATAACTCGAGTTATTGAAAGACTATGACTTGATCATTCATTACCATCTGGGAAAGGCTAATGTCATTGCTGATGCATTGAGTAGAAAATCTCTATTTGCTTTGCAATCTTTGAACACACAGTTACATTGATTGATCATGGTTCGATTTTAGCTAAATTAAAAGCTAGACTGACGTTTTTGCAACAAATTTGTGAAATTTAGAAATGTGATGATGTTTTGATAACTAAATGGAAATAGATCGAGACGAAACCTAATTTAGATTTTCATGTTGGTTCCGATGATAATTTGCATTTCAAAGAAAGAATCTGTGTTCTGATAAATTCTGATCTTGTTCAAAAGATTCTACAGGAGGCTCACAATAGTAGCTTGTCAATTCATCCTGGTAGCAATAAAATGTACGGTGATTTGAAATAGATGTACTGGTGGCCAGGTATGAAACGAGAGATTTCAGAGTTCGTATCAAGAAGTTTAGTTTGTCAGCAAGTTAAAGCCGAACATCAAGTACCTTCTAGTTTACTACAGCCAGTGATGATTCCAGAGTGGAAATGAGAGCGTGTCACAATGGATATTGTTGATCATTTGACGAAGTCCGCGCATTTCATTCTAGTGCGTACGAATTTTTCACTCGAGAGATTAGTAGAGTTGTATGTTGTTGAGATTGTTATATTGCATGCTGTGCCACTTTCTATTATTTCTGACAAAGATCCATAGTTTACATCTCGGTTCTGGAGCAAGTTACACGAAGCTTTAGATACTCAACTACATTTTAGTACTGCATTTCATCCTCAGACCGACAGTCAGTCTGAGCGAGTAATCCAAATACTCAAGGATATGCTTTGATGTTGTGTTTTAGAGTTCAAAGATAACTAGGAGAGATTTCTGTCGTTGGTTAAATTTTCATACAAAAAACAGTTTTCAATCGAGCACAAGATGGCACCGTATGAGGCTTTATATGGTTAAAAGTGTCAAACCCCTTTATATGGACTGAGCTCAGTGAGAAAAAACTTTTTCGGTATTGATTTAATTTGAGAAACCGAAGAAAAATTTAAAGTGATACGTGACAGTTTGAAAGCAGCATTGGATCGATAGAAATCCTATGCAAATTTGAAAAGGAAAGACATCGAATTCCAAGTCGACAACAAATTATTTTTGAAATTATCGCCTTGGAAGAAAGTTCTTTGATTTGGCCGTAAAGGAAAGCTTAGTCCACGGTTTAATGGGCCGTATAAGATCATAGACAGAATCAAACCTATTTTCAATGAAATCAGAATAGTGGTTTTGGGATCATAAGTCTGACGAGTAAATTATTATTTTATTATGGAATGTTAGTAGGGTCATATAAAAATTTCGTTAAGAAATTTTGATGTTTGCATGTTTAATTATATGAAAAGGACTAATTCATAAAAGGTACAAAAGTAGAGTTCTATTAGTTAAATGTATCAATTAGCTATGAAATTTAAGTGTTAGCGGACAAAGATGGACACAAAATTTAGTGATTTTAATGTTAATAAGCAAGGTTAATTTAGTAAATTAAGAATTAAGTAAAATAACATAAACAAAATGTATCATCTTTTGTTTTCATCTCTCTGTTGAAAATAGACTAAGAAAACACCATTGAAGAATGATTGAAGGTTCGACTATGTCTAATAATTCCATATCAAGATAGACCTCCTACGAGTTTAGATCGAGGAAAAGCGAAAGCCTCAGATTGACCGACTACGTTTTTACACTTTGCTTGTCTAGGTAAGTTTGTATGATTAAATATCATTTTAATGTTATAATGATTTATTTGTTAATTTATTATTTGTCAGGTAACCATATGATGTATAACCAACGATGTCACGACGATTATCAAGCACTGTTTGAACCTTAGAAATTTGTAGGATACAAATGACATGTCATTAGGGTTTTCATGTTTCGGGTGCTGGTCTTGAATGTCCTACTGATGGCTAAGGTCCTGCATTTTTTGTGGATACTCCACAACTCGTGTAAGTAGCATCGTGTAGCTTACATTTCGACCCACAGCTCGTGTGAGTAGGTCCATTTCACAGCTCGTGTGACCAATAATGTAAAGGAAAATGAATGGTTACAATTATATGTTTAGCACAATTCGTGTGAGCTTTCCCGCGTATCTGATTTTATTCTAAATGGTTCAATGGGCATGAAAAGGAAATGAACGGTAGGTGTTCAAATGAACTATATCATGAAATTATAAAAAGGATTGAAATGGAAAGTTTCAATGAAAGTATGTTATGTTTATGAAATGATGCATTCAAAGGAAGCATGTTCATGTACAAATAGCTTACCTTATGTTAATTCAAGTGAATTATATTTGAATGATCTAACATGTGTTGTTGATGATGCTTAGGCTTGTCTCAAGCTTATGGTTGGATTATACTATGTTTAATCTTATTGTTTAATAGTGAAATGGTAAGTTATGTTTCATGTTTTACGAACTTACTAAGCATTATGTGGTTACGTAGTTTTCTTTTCTATGTTTTATAGATAACCGGAAGCTCGACCAGTTTGGAAGGTCATGGAAGATCTCTCACACTTTCCAACAATTATATCGATAGTTTTTTATGTTTTGGCCAAGGTTATAATGGCATATATAGGTGGACTTGTGTTTAATGTTAGTTGAATGTTGGTTGATGATTTTGGTATGTATGAATTGGTTGTTTTTGTATGATTTTGATGATGGCTGAATTGTTTCAATTTGGTACATATGATGCACGAATGGTATGGCTCAAATGGTAAGTTTATGTTGAAGTGATATAGGTCAAGTTATGATATGCTTTGAGATGGAAATGAGCTAGATGATTATGAATGAAATGTGGTCAAATATATGTATATTTTTAGGTAAATTTGTATGTTTGCATTTGAGGTACCTTGTATGCCATATCGGTTTAATGGATGGTCATTTCATGTATGTTTTGATAAGGTTTTGATGCTTTAGTCATGTGTACAAAATGTTTTTAGGTACATACTTTATTTGGTGATGGAAATTGATTGATTTTGGCCAACTTCATGTCCACCCGGCCTGAGACACGGCCGTGTGACTCAGCCGTGTGTCCCCTAGAGGTTTTAATGCATGCAAGTCAGGATGTTACATGGCCTAGCACACAGCCTTGGACACGGGTGTATGGCTTAGCCGTGTGACCCAACTCAGAGAGTTACACGGGTACGAACATGGACTAGGACATGACCATGTGTCCCTATTTCGAAAGTTACACGACCTGAGACATTAGTGTGTGTCTCAGCCGTATGACCCCTACAGTTCAATTTTTCTAACTTTTTCTTAAACTTTCCAATTATTCCTAATTTAGTTCCGGATTGTTTCTAAAGTATTTTTAGGGCCTTAAGGGCTCGATTTAGGACGATTTGTATGTGAATGTATGGATTTTATCATGTTTATGTCAATGTTTGAAATGTATGTTTAATGTTCAGATTATACGGTAATGCTCTGTAACCTTATTCTGGTGACGGATACGGGTTAGGAGTTTTACAGTGATGACGATATTCAGGTCTTATGGGGCGACACCTCAAAAGAGGTTATAAGGTGTAAGACCATAGCTCAGCTATGGCAACCAGTATTGTCTACTGGGATAGTAAACACGAGGTAGTCTGCCAGGATGTAAATCTTGGGGTTGCACATGTGAAGTTCGCAGATAATTTACTAGGAGACCTGCCAAGGTATAAAGTAGAAGGCGAATGTTGACATGTGCGGCAAGTCACAAGAAAAAATGAACTTGGTGTGTTTGGGGAACATAGACTAATGGGATAATAAGAGAATTTTCCAAAGGCGATGATGAGTGAAGCCAATGAGTTTTCTCAACCCAATTATGTGTGAAACGCTCCTTAGATAAAGAGGTAAACATAATGTTCATCAGTAAGAGTCCGCCAAGGAAGCCGTGAATTCCAGATTATTCAAGCAGATACAAAATATGCTATAAAATGACACAGTCTAAATTTGTAAATAGACAGAGAGGTAGTTGAAATTTTGGGAGACTGACAAGAGTCTTCATGGAAGGAAATGTCAGCTCAAGGTTGAATGATCAATAAAGTCGAGTAGAGAATAGAGAAAAACATAAATCCACCAGGACCATGGAACACAGTAAATATCTTGTTGATCTACCAATGGTAGAAACCTTATCAGGATACCTAAGTAAGAGGTAGTACGACAGGAACTACATGTCTAATGGACCATCTTACAAGAATGAACTGAAAGGACGAGTACTATAGGGTTACATCGCGGGTACTAGTTCTCTAAGAAAAAGAGGATATTAGGAAGAGATCTTTTTATGGTAAGGACCCGTA
The DNA here is from genome assembly GCF_007990345.1 of Gossypium hirsutum. Lineage (NCBI taxonomy): Eukaryota > Viridiplantae > Streptophyta > Magnoliopsida > Malvales > Malvaceae > Gossypium > Gossypium hirsutum. The sequence goes on from NC_053449.1 coordinate 27,118,868, forward strand.
GTTACGACAAATACTTGTGTACATGCCAACCGTCTCTAGACAAAAGTAATGAATATGAGAATCCGGGATGTAAAACAACAATAAATGAGGGTGAGACCTATGAGAGAACATGGTTATGACCATGCCAAGGTTTATGTTCGCCAATAAACAACTCAGAGTGAATAAGGCATTGGCTTTGCCAAATGAGTTTACGAATTCTCCTATGAAATTTAGGAAGTTTAATTCTGAGTCAGAAATTCCAACTTCTTAAGATTCACACAATCTTACATAGTTTTATGTACTAATCTCACTGAGTTCCTCTAAACTTATGAAATTTACTGTTTGGGTGCAGGGTAGACAAAGACTTTATATCCAGAAGATGGACCAAGCCAAACCCCACCAGTGTTGGAGATGGGCGAGGAGGCCGTTTCATGTATATAGAGGGGCACCCTTAGAGGCTAGGCCTCAGGGATTAAGTTGGCCATACCTGTATGATAGTTTTAACGTAAAGTTTATAAATGTCTGTTAACTTATTAAGATAGAAAATTTGTAAGAAAATAATATTAGTACGGTACAAATTTTAGTAGAAGTTTAACTTTGAGATTAGATATTTTATAAGAGTGTAAACCAATTAGGTTTGAAATGTTGATAAGTTATTCGGTTTGATGTGACACCCGATACCTAAACTAGGTGATCAGGTCGGGTATAGGGTGTTACATGTTGGATATTTATTGGATCCACATAAAGGTCGATCTCAAATGGGATATTTATTTTCATGTGGAGGTACTATCATATCATGTCATTCAACAAAACATATATTAGATGCCACCTCTTCAAATCATGCAAAAATAATTGCAATACATGAGGCAAGTTGAGAGTGTATTTGGCTAAGGTTATTGACCCAACATATCCAGAAGGTATGTAATTTTCCTTTAGAAGAAAACGTGTCAACTATCTTATACGGAGATAATGCAACATGTATAGCTTAATTGAAGGGTGGTTACATCAAAGGTGATAGAACGAAACATATTTCACCAAAATTATTCTTCACTCATGATCTTAAGAAGAAATGTGATATAGAAGTTCAATAAATTCGTTCTAGTGATAATTTAGTAGATCTTTTTATCAAGGCATTGCCAACTTCAATGTTTGAAAGACTACTACAGAAAATTTGAATTCGTCAACTTAAAGATGTAATGTGATGTTCTGATAACCAAGGTTTTGTCTTACTGGGTTTTCTGATAAAGGTTTTTAATGAGGCAACTTGTAATAATAGATTATGTAATTTTTTTCTTCATTAGGTTTTTATCCCATAGGATTTTTCCTAATAAAGTTTTTTTTACGAGACATTTTCATTAATGGACATCCAAGGGAGAGTGTTGTAAATCTATTGATAAATGGATGTCTATAACCCCCTCAAATTTATCTTACTGTAACTGCTAAAGAATGAATGTCCATAATCCCTAAATTCATTAACTTGTAACCCCTAAATAATTTATAGGGTACTTTAATGTTGGTCATTAATGCTTTGTAACTTATGATACTTAAAACCCTATAAATAGAGGCCATGTACAAACTTATTATTCCTAAGTGAAAGTTGGATCATCCTTTTATTTTTTTATTTTTCTTTGTCTTAATCTTTGTATTCTTCTTTTAGTTTTATAATAGAAACTATTACATCATTATGAAAATAGTCCCAGAATTGGACCCGGTAGCAAAGTGTGTTCATTCCATCCTTCGTCTCATAACCTCAGCATTGGGACCCATTTGCGAAAGGATCTATCCGCAACGTAGCCTGTGGTAATTTGTGTCCTTATAACCGGTAACTTTTATAAGTGCATTAGTTCAGAAAAAGAAAGGAACTAGTCTTTTCTACGACGAATATGAGCAAGGGCATTTGTTTCGTTGCATCAATAAGTTTGAAATTGCCTTGTTAACTGCCATTTAATTAAGTAATGTGGTATAAACTTGTCAACTAATCCATTGATGTAATGGCATACACCTGTATTGGTTTTAACTGTATAGTTGAAATAGAATTTGGTAAAAGTACAAGGAACCACCTGTTTCTACCCTTTTATTAAAAAAAAGTGCAAATTAACATTTATACGTTTAGAAATATGTAAATTAACTCCATTAATTTTTTTTGTGAAAATTATTATTTTATGGATATACAATAAAAATGATCACCAAATTATTCTTTTTGTTCTATTTTGGTCATCCAACTATTATTTTTTTTATTGTAATTACTAAACTTTTTAAAATTAAATATTTTAGTCACTCTCAGCTTATGTGGCTTTTTTTTATTGTTTTTGTAACAAAATTAGTCCTCTAAAATTTACACATTCTATCAATTTGATCCTAAATATAAAAAAATTCAATAAATTTAGCCCTCAATATTTTAAAAAAATTTCATTTTAGTTCTAATTGTAAAAAATTTAATAAATTTAACTCTCAATATTTATAAAATCTATCAATTTAGTCCTAACTCTAAAAATTAAAAATATATATATTAAAAGAATCATTGTTATCCTTTTATAACCCATCAGCTAACCCATGTAAAATATTAAAATAAGAAAAAAAAAGTATGCTCTATTTTAAGTCACTTGCAATAATTTCTTTTACTATAATTTAAGTTTCAATCTAGACCAAACCAATTAATTTGAAACCTATCTAGAATAATTATCTGCACTGAACAAATAACATTTTTAATGCCTTTTGGATTCTTTTTTTGTGATTTATCTCAGACTTTTTAAAGTCTTCTAACAAGTGACTTTAAAAAGAATAATATTTTTCCTATTTTAATATCTCACATGAGTTAAGCAATAGGTTATAAAGGGCTAAAAATGAATTTTTTTAAAAATATTTTTAAAATTTTTAGAGTTAAGACTAAATTCATAAATATTGTAAATATTGAGAATTAAATTTATTAAAATTAAAAAAAACTAAAATGATATTTTTTAAACATTAAAGGCTAAATTTGTTAAATTTTTATATTTAATATCAAATTGATAGATTGAGTAAACATTAGAGATCTAACTTTGTAACTATACCGATAAAAAAAAGCCCATATAAACTAAAATATTTAAATTCAAAAAGCTTAGTGACTAAAAATATTAATAATTTGGTGACCAAAATAGAACAAAAAGAATAGTTGTGTAAACATTTTTGTAGTTTAGCCATAAAAAATAATTTTTATCATGTCCACATCATCATTTAACAGAAAATTTAACAGAAAGACTAATTTGCATGTTTAAAAATATATAAGGGCTAATTTGTCCATTTTTTTTCAATTGCGGGACCAAACTGCAATCCACCCCTAAGTAAGGGACTTCCCTGGTACTTTAAATTCAAAAAAAGAATAGTTGTGTAAACATTTTTGTAGCTTAGCCATAAAAAATAATTTTTAACATGTCCACATCATCATTTAACAGAAAATTTAACAGAAAGACTAATTTGCATGTTTAAAAATATATAAGGGCTAATTTGTCCATTTTTTTTCAATTGCGGGACCAAACTGCAATCCACCCCTAAGTAAGGGGCTTCCCTGGTACTTTTACCAACCAAATTTCAACTTCAACCTCCACATCCGCTTCCACTTCCCCTCCACACACACACACAACAGAGACTATCAGGGATTTGAACCCTAGACTTAAATGACTCCGTGATGTGATCCAATAGCCATTAGCTCAAACACAAGCAAAATTTTACGCTGAAATTCCTTCAAGCAATTGAATAGTTTAGTGCAACCTTTTACAAGAAGCAAAAGGAAAAGGAACTGGCCCCTATGTATCAACTCTCTGGAAGTCCTACTTATTTGGATTTTACATGACATTTTCATCTTCCTTCAAGGTATTCAACATGGGGCATTTTCTGATCAAGACTAAATTGACCCTAATCGAAGGTTTTAAACATATACATGTACCTAAGATCAACAGCACCACGATTAAAGCCATTACAAGTTTTGTAAAATTGATGAAAAAACATATTAACATCGAGAGAAATTTAAAACTATTTCAAATTTCCTACCATTTGTAACAGAAACACAGCAGATTAGCATTTCATTTTCACCCTCCCTGTGCATTGCACATCCCTCTTTCTATACTATCATTTCTGACAAATTCTCACCTATCACAGCAGCCAGAAGCTATTTCTGCTCTACCATTAATTTAAGCTATTTTTGCACCAGCGTCTGGTGGTTTGAAAAAGAAAGTTGAGACATTCAGAAAGAGAATTATGGCATTCTAGGATTAGACTACGGTCCTATTAGTTCAATCTTTATGCTTGGCACAGAACTCTTGTTTTGTGTGAAAGGTAGAGCATTTACCTGCACTGCAATCACAGGTAAATTCCCGCCCCGAAAAGCACCAAGTTAAGTGACGTTTCGACCAAAGGTAGCCTAGCTTACCCTCCAAGTAGGAATAGATTCTATGAGTCATGATCCAGTTATGACAAGGGGCCTTTCTAGCATTGAAGGACCCTATTCTTATTGAATAGGTCAAATAACTAGTTGAACATACCTATTCTTTTGAGAATAGCCTCCTCTTATTGAAAAAGGAGCTGAATCATATCATATCTTCCATAAACCACATCTGCTTCCATGAATTACCATTATATGGAAAGCATTACATGAATTACAATATCATATCATATCATATCATATACACGAATATCACGGCAACTCAGTTATCTAAAGCAACAATCAGTAGAACATACAGCATATCAAGCTTCCTAGATGTCCACGCAAAATTCAGACAACCAACTCAATTATATCGATTATGCCTTTTTATCACTATGCATATTACAGCACTAAATACCGACCTAACTATAAACAAATATCCAAATTGCGGCAAAAACATTGAAAGGTAACTAAAAAGGGGGAAAAAACCAAGTGACTGTTTAAAAATATAACAAAAAAGGGCACCTTTTTGTAAAAACCATCATTCAAGCAAAGCAAATGTGCCTCAACTCTTTCAAGCGCCTTCCCTCTCAGCCCTTCCAGAGAAAAGCTTTGTGGCCACCATGTTATCAACAAAGTACTCTCTATAAGGGTGATTCCTAGGAACAAGTTTCTTAACCTTTTCAAAATGCTTCTCAGCCTCATCTTTCTTCTTCATTAAAGAGTAAATAATTCCCATACACAAATATGGCCTAAAATCCCTTGGTTCTTCCTTAACTAAACCCTCATAAACCTTCAAAGCTTCCAAATGGTCCCCTTCAATCACCCGAATTTGTGCAATTAATAACTTAAAATCTCTAAAATCTTTGTTTTTCTTCTCTTTCTTGCACTTCTCCATCGCCCCTTCAATTCTTTTTTCCAGCTCTTTCAACTTTTGACCCGACTCCGAATAAGCCATTACAAGGCCGTGAAAAGCCTCGACACGAACTGGGTCTTTAGCTAATATCTCTTCGAACTCGTTCTTGGCTAGCTCGAAATCGCCACTGTAGCTATGAATTTGGGCTCTTAACATTGGCCATTCGGTGTCTTCGGGCTCGAGCTGAATCAAACGGTCGATAACTTCCATAGCTTGTGGGAGTTTTCTTGATTTGATTCGGACCTCCATGAGTGACTGTAGAGCTTCAACGTCATTTGGGTACTGAGTCAAGTGTTCCTCAATGGTTTTCTCTTGATCTTCTAAGGAGACATTCGAGTCCGTTGAGGCAGGCTCTACCGTGGGTGTTAACGTTGGGGTGGCGGCGAGGGCGGGTTTCTGGTGGAAGCGCATGAACAGGAGTGCGGCGGCGGCAGTTATGGTAATGCAAGTGGTTTTGAGTAGAGGGGCTAGCGTTTGGAGGAGGGAAGGTTTGGGGGTTTGATGGAGCGGAACTGATGAAGATGATGAGGAAGATGAAGCTCTGATGGAGGTTAATTTGAACGGTGACGATGACGATGAAGGCCTGAAAGACACAGAAGATGATATGGGTTTAGCAAATGACGGACGGTGGTGATTGAAAGAGAGATGCAGAGGTTGAAGACGGCAGTGTAGTTTAGTAAGAGACTCCATTTCTTAGTGAAAAAGAGAAGGCTTTGTGCTTTTTTATTTCTCTAAAACCCTGATTGAAGATAAAGCAGAGAAGTTCGAAGCCCCTCAATCACTGAGGATTCCAGAATTTGCGGTTTCTTGTTCTAAATGGCCGCGTTCATTTGGTTGGACGTGAAATTGAAGCCCGATAAGCATAAAATTAACCCTCCCTCAAGTTTGTAAAATACATTTAAGGCCATTGTACCAATAAGCAAGTGTTTCAAGCCCAAAGCAATAATGAATAGACAGTTATAAATAAACTATATTAATTTACCAAAATTAAAATTAAAAGTTATAAATAAACTTTTCGAGTTAAACCAAAATTTAGCAAATTTGAGTATTAGATTATAAATTTGGGAATAATCTATATTAAATTTTAAAAGATAAATATAATTTATATATAAAAATTATATTATATTAATTCCTTAAAAATATTTAAAATTTAAAATTTATATATCATAATATTAACAATGGCTACCATAAATTATTTTATTATATTTGTTCTATAATTTAAGTCTAATATTTGTTAATATCGAAATAATAATAAAATGGCACCATAGTAATAATAATAACACGTGAAAAATAAGAATGCTTTACATTTGAGTCGGTTATAATTTTTTATTAAAATTGAAGATTACATATTTCATATATTATAACATTAACAAATTTAATGTATTCCATATCATATCATATCATATCATATCATATCACATATATTTAATATAATAAGGTACATAAATTACGTTTGCGACAAGTGGCACATCTATAATTTTTTATTTAATATTTTGTTATCCTTGAAATTAGACTTTTTTTCAAAATTTTTATCAATGTAATTTCTAGATTATGTTTTAAAAATATTACAAAAGGTCATTAAATATATTTGATTATATTTTTAGGCTTGCTTTTATTTTATTTTTGAATAAAAAATTATTTTTCTTATGGTAAAATTAAGTATCCTATATATATTTAATATAACAACATGCATACACTACATTTAGGACAAGTGGCGCATCTAAAATTTTTTATTCAAGTTTTATAGTTTTTCTCTTTTATTTAAATATTTTTTATCCATTAGATTCAATTTTTCAAAATCTTTATTATCATAATTTTTAGGATTACGTTTTAAAAATAATACAAAAAGTAATTTACATTTAAATAAATATTATTATATTTTCAGAATTACTTTACTTTTTTGAATAAAAAATTATTTATCTTATGTTAACATTAATTATCCTAATTTTACGTGAAATAAGTAAAAAAAAACTAATTCTTTTAAGCTAAACCAAAAATAATAATTTTAAAATATTATAGAAATAAATAAATAATTAATATTAATTAAGAAAATTTTGAAATAATAAAATTAAATATAATAATTTGGATAATTATTATATTTAATGATTAAATTTTATTATAATTTTAATTAGATAATCAGATGTTTTAAAATTTATATTAATATTTAATTAAATAAGAATTTTAATTAAATAATAAACCATTTTATTTAATTTAAATATTATCTATAATATTATTTATTTTAAAATATAATTTTAAGATGAAAATTTTAAAAAAATAATTATCAATTTGGATAATTTACGTAAAAATAAAATATAAGTAACATTTAAATTCCAAATTTTAGATAATTTTTTTAAATAAAAATTTAAATAATATTTTTTGATAATTTTTTTTAATTAGATAGCCGGGTTTTTTAAATTTTAGATAAATATGAAATTAAATAAGATAATTAATTAGATAATTACCATTTGATTTAACTTAAATGTTATCCATATATTATGTATTTTAAATTTTGATTTTAACATCAAAAATTTAAAAAATTAATTATCAACTTTGGATAATTTAAGTAAAATTAAAATATAATTAGTATTTACATTTCAAAATTTTTATATTATCCATTTGCTTATAAAAATAATTTTTAATTGAATAAGAAAATTTTGAAATAAGAAAATTAAATACAATATTTTGGATAATTATTATATTTAATAATTATATTTTATTACAATTTTAATTAGATTATTATAATTTTAAAAGTTTATATAAAAATTTAATAAAATAAGGAAATTAATTAGTTAATTATCTAATTGATTTAACTTAAATATTTATTTATATATTATCTATAATTTTATCTATTTTAAATTTTAATTTAATATAAACTTAAAAGAAATAATTATCAAATTAAAAAAATATAATTTGAATAAAAATATATTTTTAGTGATTTTATTTAAGGATTCATCAATTTTGCGTTACAAATAAATAATAAAATAGTTTTCTTACCTAAGGATACATAGGTTTGGTTGTATATATCAATTAAAATATATTAAAATTATTTTATAATGTTGTATAAATTGAACTTTATTAGTGATATTATAAATTATTTTAATCATTATATATATTAAAAATATTTTAATATTTTTTTAATTATTTAAATTATATAAATTACACTTACATTTTACAAAATATAACTTAAATAATACATAGAGCACATTACTTGTGTTCTATTTATGAGTTCTATTTATCACAAGTTGATTTTATATATTAAATTTATAATATTTTTATAATATTAATTTTTGTTTAAAATTTTTAATGAATTCTTAAAAAAACATGGATAATTATCTTTGAAATTTAAGTTACAAAAGTTTAAATTTAACGTACAATATATATTACAAGTTCATTAATATACATAGGTTTAATTGAGGTAACATGTAATACTATATACTAGTTGATACATAGAGCACAGGTAACCAAACTTGCATATTATTTTGTTACACTACTCATGCTCTATGTATCACTAGTTGCTTATGTCTCTTGTTTATTATTTTATATATTTTTATAAAATTTATCAATAATATCACAAATAAATGCAATTTATCTTGTATTATATAGGTTTTATAATATGTTACTTTATTATTTAATTCTATTTTTTATAAGATTATAAAACTATGTCTCTAATTGAAACAATTAATTTTGAAGGAAAAATAACAATATTATAACGTGAATATGTTAAATATTAATTACAATTAATCAAAACTATATTTTTGAATGTAAGTTTAATTGGGTATTTGATAACTCTAGGATATAGGACTTTTTGACCCAATACTCTGTAATATGATCCAACCTGATTCATTTTTTAATTTTTCAAAATAAACTTTACTATTTACATATTAAACAATTTTCTCATTCTAATTTTACCCCAGTAAATTTTTTGACAATTTTACCTCCGATAAAATTTTGATGATTTTACCCCGGTAAAATTCAATATGTCACAACTCAAAATGTTCACTATTACTAAATGGTTTATTTTCATTTTTGGGCTTCAAAATAGTCCAAAAAATAAATTCTTTCTTTCTTCATTTTTTTTAAGTAATCCTATGTAGGATTGCAAGTTTCCATTTCCATTTCAATTTTTAGGAACCTACATTCATTTCAAATTATTTAATTTCTCCATTTTGGAGAAAACCATAATCATTCCTGGATGTTTCTCATTTCTTTTTTTTTTCTATTCATTTCGTTCATTTCTATTCAAACACGCAATTCATTTATGGTTTCAATGAGCTAGTGGAGGAACCGGTTGGACATATGTAGTTGAGGTTCAAATGATTTATAATTAAGTTTCGCCTTTTATCTTAATAGTTATAAACTCATTTAGTCATGAAGTCATTCTACTATAGTATCATGACTGAGCTTTCCCCAATGATATACTATTATGAAAGCAACTACTCAGTGCTCATCTAATAACCTTGTCATAAGTGTGTTGTCCTCTAATAGTATTAGAAAGAACATATGTTTTCTCCCTACTTATTGTTTTATTTGTTCCCATCTAGTTATCTTTAGCACCTATTTTAGCATTTTCAATTTAGTAATTTACATTTTATAACTTAGTGGATCTTAGCTTATTTATCCTTAATTTTGTCATGTTTTGGTATTGATGTCGCTGCATAAGTATCTTCAAATTGCGCCCAGAATTGTCGACACACTTGACAACTATTCGGATAGGAACAAAAATGCATGAGCAGTCCAGTCTAATACAACTAACTTGTACTTATAGAGACAGCCAACATAATTCTGATGAAAGGACACCTAGGCTATTTGGGGGGGAAAATATAAAGATTCACGTGGGAAGAAAGAAAAATTGAGAGCTTTTGTATTATCATATTCTTCAACCTATCCTTTAAAGCTTTCGGCTATGGTGGCTTAAGTCTCCTACAGGCGAATCGACGTGAAAGGATGTCGACCAGCGCTTGACAAGGAGCCCTGAGTGCGACACAATAGGGAATAGAGAGATTCAAGTCGAGTTGTCTAGGAATAGTATTCTCCACTTGTTTCTTTTATTTTTCTTTTCTAAACGTTGGTGATTACTTTCTATTTCATGTTAGTAAAGAAGTACACATGATTTCTAGGTTAAATGTTATTTTATTCAATCTTGCTTCTACTGTTTAATCTTTGGGTTTGAATGTTTTTAGCACGGAAGTGTTATTGCGATCACTGACAGATACGAGTCACAAAGGCCCAATTCAAGCTCAAGGACGTGATGGGCCCAAATTACCACAAGGCCCAATAACGAGGTCAAAGGCCAGACAAATGCGCTCAAAACTAGATGGAACCATTCAAGAATTTATTAGCAAGGCCTTAGATGCGTACACGAAGGAAAAAGAAAATCAAGATTCACTTTCTTGTTTTCAAGAAAATCAAGAAATCGAATCTTGGTCCAATTTTGCTGTTTTGAGCGATTTCAAGAATCAAGAAATCAATATTTCAAATCTTGGAAATCTTGGTCCAAGAAACCGAATCTTGCAGCTAAGGCGCATTGGATCTCAGTTACGAGCATCAACGAACCAATTTCGAGAGAGAACGGATTACAAGCCCAAATGCTTGAAGAAACGGCCCCATAAGATGTTCCAAGCCCAATCAAGAAATTTAAATTAGATTTAGTTGAAAATCAGGCCAAATTGTCAAAGTGGCCCAATTTGTTAAGTTTTAATTCTTTAAATACTTAGTTTTAATTTTTAAACTTTATGAATAAATTTCTATGTAAAAATTCAGTCCAAGAGGCCCATTTAAAGTCCTTGGCCGAATTTCCCCTTGGAAGTAAAAAAAAATTAGTTTTTTTTTAGTTTTCCTATTAGGACAAGGAAAATAGTTAGAAGGCCTATATGTATGGCTTGGTCAGCCACCCTTATACACATTATACTTGAAGAATACATTGAAATCAGATTTGTTTTGTTGAGTGAAAATTCTCTTTGAGTTCTCCAAGAATTTTCTCTTGAGTTTTCTTTAGAAGGAGTTTTAACAATCTTTTTGATTGTGGGAGCCATCTTCAGCCTTCTTCTTGCCATTGTTCTTCATTGGATGGGAGATTAGAGCCGTTTGAAGGGAGTTGTGAAATCTTTCTCGATTTCAAGGCTTCTTAGGACGTTATCTTTATTTTTCTTGCTGTTCAATCTTTTAATTTTCTGCTTGTGTCGATTTCATTATCTAACTTGTTTAAACTCTCTTGCTGCGTCTCTAGCCCCATTCAACCTTCAAGAATCTGTTCGGCATCAACCTTGGACAACGAGAAACGTCTTGATTTCACAAAACCCCTCTTTATTGCCGTCCAAACCCTAGATCTAATTGATTTTGTGATCTGCTGAGTTTTTTTTTTAAATTAACTTGCTGTTTTGTGTTATTCTTTTCAGATTCGGCTGTTTGGAACCTATCTTGAATTCAATTCCGTGTTCTTGGCTTCCAAGATTAGCTATTCCTAGGTGTTTTTAATTCTTGACTGATCTTTTATTGATTTGGGTATTTTCGTTTCAGATCTAATTGATTCTAAGCCGAATTTTCTGTTTTCGTTTCAGATCCAAGAGTTTAGAGTTTTCGTAGGAGTTTTCCGTGACTTGACAACTCGATCTTGGTCCGCACGCAACCTTCTATCTTTGGTATCAGATTTTGGGCGTTTTGGGTGTTCTTGGTTGATTTCTAAACTGATCTCCTTTTAAAAACAGTAAATAGCAGTATTTTACCCAGAAAAATTTTTGGAAAAAAATTCATTTGAGTGGGTAAATGTTGTCCGATTCGTCTAAAATTTTATATGCATATTTTTGGCACTGTGATAGAATATTAAAAAATATTTCCCGCAAAAAAATCAGTAGAAAATGTCAAAAAAATTGAAAAAGACGAAATCAAACAAAAATTAAAAAATATTCGACAGGTTGAGTTTAGTGCCGAAACTTTCCAGATCAAATATAAAATATTTAAGGACATTTAATTTTAAATTTTGTGATTTTTGGAGATCAGGAACACCTCGAATGAAGTTGTCAAGTTACTCCGCAGTTTTTTCAGGTTTTCGGGTATCAACAATTTTTATTGATTCTTAGCTGTAGGTTTTCATTTGTTTTGCTGTTATTCTTCCTTTATACTATCTAACGCCTTCTTGTTTCTTGTGTTAGTAGGATTTAAAAGTGTGCACAATTCTTCCTCGGTGCGACACAAATCAGTTGGTGTCTCGTCACTTTTTGGACTCATAGTGCAATTAGGATTCCTTGGTAGTTACGGTTCATACGCTTTCCAAATTGATTGATAGAGATTGTACTAAAGAAATTACAAGACTGAATTCTACCTCTTTGAGAATTTGGTTTTCCTTTTGAGTGATTAACGGTGAGGTTTGTTAATTTTTTTGAGTGTTGAGTGTTTGTTTTGCAGGTTTTAAAATAAGATGTCTAGAATTGGTCAAGACGATGATGAGAATAATGACCATAATGAGGTCCTTGTAGTCTGCCGCACCCTTAACATCCAAATGAGAGACGATGTTGATAATCAAAGGTAACTTATGTTCACTTATTATTGATAGTGGGAGTTGTTCGAATGTAGTGAGCAGTTATTTGGTGGATTCTTGAAAGCTACCTTATACAGAGCACCCTAAGCCGTATCACCTTCAGTGGCTTAATGAATGCTCGAAAGTTAAAGTTACAAAATAGGCCTTGATCACTTTTAAGCTCGGGAATTACGAGGATGAGGTATGGTGTGATGTGGTCCCAATGCATGCGACACACTTGCTCCTTGGACGGCCTTGGCAATTTGATCGTGATGTTACACACCAATGCAAGCTCAATAGATACTCTCTTGTGTTTAAAGGCCGAAAATTCACTTTTGCTCCTTTAAATCCCAATGATGTATATAAAGATCAATTAAAAATGATGAAATTTTATGAGGGGGTGAAGGAGAAAGGACAAATAAAAAAGACAGAGAGAAAAGAGGCTAGTAGTGAAAAAAGTCAAAATTTAAATAGCCCAAAGGTGAGTGAATCTGCAAGTGGTAAAACTAGAGGAAAAAATTAATTGCAACAAAAAAAGATGTGTGGAGAGCCCTACTCAATAAACAGCCTTGTATCATTGTGAGGTTTAGGCAAAACTATTTATCTCTATCTAACATTAATGAAAATTTGCCTAGTGTGTTTCAATGTCTTTTGCAGGATTATGAAGATGTTTTTATTGAGGCCCTTAAAGGTTTACCACCTTTACGTGGGATAGAACACTTTTATTGGCCACATATGAAGAAGGATGTCGAAAAGGTTCCTGAAAGACCGAAAGATAACTTTCAACTTCAATACCTTTCCGATGAAAGACGCTTTCATACGATCAACATAGGCAAAGATGAAATCACACTACATGAGCCCAAAGGTAAGCCAGGTAAGGAAATTTTAGCAACCGAGTCCCGTGCAGATTTGAAAATTATTGATAAAACTTTTGGTGACTTAGTTCTTAAAAGATCCCCTCATTTTGATCCGATTAATTGTTATTCTTCGATTGTGGTTGATAAAGTCATTACGAAAGGAAGCGTGAGTTGTTATTCTCTTGATTTGCCTTGTGTAAAATCTGCGAATTTATGCAAATCTGTTTTGGTGAATAAAATTTTTTTTGAATGTATGTTGGTATGTATGCGAAAATCCTCATGGTTTAACTTGATTGGTTTAATGAAATCTTTGTTACACTTCGGCATGATTAATCAAAATCAAGTTTTTAAACCCGGAATCTGTTTTGGTATATTTTGTTGGAAAATCAAGCATCATCTATTGTGTGCAAATACTTTCTATTGTTTTGATACTTGGTTTTTGAATAAGGTAACGAAATTTTCCAAATTTGTTTTCAATTTATATTCATGCCTTAAACAGTTTCTGTGGTTATACATGAAGTTTGAGTTCCATTTGATAAAGGTTAACTCAACAACGGAGCTTCGACTACACTATGCCCTCGATGAGCGAAGGTTTGTATTAAATAGAAAAGGTAAAATCGACCCTTATTCTTCTGCTTATAAAGGTAAGATGCTTGAAACTTTTGAAACACCTTTGTACTCCTCAAATATTGATAAAGAACGAGTTGATGATTTAATTTTTGTAAAACACTTAGATCGAAATGTGCTTGACGTCCTATTTTATTTATTGATGATCTATTTGTTTTGATGATTGATAAAAAGATTATTGTTTTTGATAATTTTTATGATACAAGTGTGAGTGAATCTATAGTCCGTCGATTAATGCATGGTATGATTGTGCAACTCTGTGCACCGTGTGAACCTTTTCAAACACCTACTTATGACGATTACGTTTACCATTTGATTTATTACTCGCGATTTATTCATGGTTTGTGGAAAAAATTTGAGATGATTGAATGCCTTAAAACATGTCCATCCTTGTTTTGAATATTTGACGAGGCATTGGCGAGTAAATTAGCTTATTTGCATGGTTATCTGAATCTGTCCATTCACATGCGTTATACTTGTTTTGTTATGCTTATGATTAGACTACAAGTTTGTTTGCGTTGCTATTTACTAACTCATGGCTATTCTTTTCAGTGGACTCAATTGCCATTAGTCCCGTTTGATCGAGGAAAGTCGAGTCCATTTGATTTTTCAAATTCGAGAACGAATCTTTTCAGGAAGGGGGGAATGATACGAGTCACAAAGGCCCAATTCAAGCTCAAGGACATGATGGGCCCAAATTACCACAAGGCCCAATAACGAGGTCAAAGGCCAGACAAATGCATTCAAAACTAAATGGAACCATTCAAGAATTTATTAGCAGGGCCTTAGATGCGTACACGAAGGAAGAAGAAAATCAAGATTCACTTTCTTGTTTTCAAGAAAATCAAGAAATCGAATCTTGGTCCAATTTTGCTATTTTGAGCGATTTCAAGAATCAAGAAAATCAAGATTTCAAATCTTGGAAATCTTGGTCTAAGAAACCGAATCTTGCCGCTAAGGCGCATTGGATCTCAGTTACAAGCATCAATGAACCAATTTCGGGAGAGAACGGATTACAAGCCCAAATGTTTGAAGAAATGGCCCAATAAGATGTTCCAAGCCCAATCAAGAAATTTAAATTAGACTTAGTTGAAAATCAGGCCAAATTGTCATAGTGGCCCAATTTGTTAAGTTTTAATTCTTTAAATACTTAGTTTTAATTTTAGACTTTATGAATAAATTTCTATGTAAAAATTCAATCCAAGAAGCCCATTTAAAGTCCTTGGACCAATTTCCCCTTGAAAGTAAAAAAAAGGTTTTTTTTTTAGTTTTCCTATTAGGACAAGGAAAATAGTTAGAAGACCTATATGTATGGCTTGGCCAGCCACCCTTATACACATTATACTTGAAGAATACATTGAAATCAGATTTGTTTTGTTGAGTGAAAATTCTCTTTGAGTTCTCCAAGAATTTTCTCTTGAGTTTTCTTTAGAATGAGTTTTAACAATCTTTTTTATTGTGGGAGCATCTTCACCCTTCTTCTTGCCATTGTTCTTCACTGGAGGGGAGATTAGAGCCGTTTGAAGGGAGTTGTGAAATATTTCTCGATTTCAAGGCTTCTTAGGACGTTATCTTTATTTTTCTTGTTGTTCAATCTTTTAATTTTCTGTTTGTGTCGATTTCATTATCTAAATTGTTTAAACTCTCTTGTTGCGTCTCCAGCCCCGTTCAACCTTCAAGAATCTGTTCGGAATCAACCTTGGACAACGAGAAATGTTTTGATTTCACAAAACCCCTCTTTATTGCCGTCCAAACCCTAGATCTAATTGATTTTGTGATCTGCTGAGTTTTTTTTGAAACTAACTTGCTGTTTTATGTTCTTTTTAGATTCAGCTGTTTGGAACCTATCTTGAATTCAATTCCGTGTTCTTGGCTTCCAAGATTAGCTATTCCTAAGTGTTTTTAATTCTTGGCTGATCTTTTATTGATTTGGGTATTTTCGTTTTAGATCTAATTGATTCTAAGCCGAATTTTCTGTTTTCGTTTTAGATCCAAGCATTTATAGTTTTCGTAGGAGTTTCCAGTGACTTGACAACTCGATCTTGGTCCGCGCACAACCCTCTATCACTGACACTGGAAGGTGCAGCGGCAGTTCAAGCTAACAAGCATGACAATAGAAGTTTCTTGAGGATTAGAATAATTTAATCCACTTGTTCTTAATAGTGTTCCATTTCCATCATTAGAAAGTGTGGCTAATGTGCATGTTTAAGTCTTTAATTAAATATAGAAGTTAAGTTTGGTATGATATTCATTGCAATTTAATACATCGACATTCACCTATCCTGTTACACCTTGTGGGCATTGAGCATTCTGTTGAATATTTACGTTGGGGATCCCAGTTTATCATTACCATATTTTATCTTATTGTTTTCAAGTTATTGCTTCAACAACAATTTATCTCATTTCTCTTCATTTATTGCACTGACATTGATAAACAAAAGACAACCATCCTCGTGGGTTCAATATCCGACAAACTCATATCTATCTACTATACTTTCATCGACAGTGTACACTTGCACTTTATTGCTGTGACATTAATCAGTCAGTCACCCTCATAAGATATACATAATCTCTTTGGGATAATATCTGTTCTCCCAATATGATTCTATTTTATCTCATGGTAACCATTACATCTTCCTTCATGAAAAGTCAATCACTATCAAAGAGTGATCAAGTCATCCATCATGAAGACAGACGACCCGTGGCCACATTTACTTTTCATCAACCATGTAATGCCAATAAGAGGATATCATTTACCCATGTTTTGGGCCATGAACTCCACTATTGTGAATGATGCTACATAATATAGAAGTTGTACACCTAACACACTAGGTTTCGATTCTTTATCTATTTGAACTTCGACTTTTACTTACATCAAAGTGTACAACTTACATATACATAGGTCGTCATCCACTCAGGATTTAAGTATGCCACACTATGAATGTCAAATGTGAATAAATCCATAAATGGATTTAGGATCTATTCTGCTTGGGTACTATCGATGTACTATCAATCCAGTCAGTCACATCTATGTTTGTATCTTCTGGGAGTCATCTGCTCTGATGCCTAAGACAATGCATCTCTCCAATTAGACTTGATAAATGACATATTATTATTTCAATTAGTTTCCTCATTTTTTATTAGATTAATGACATGTTTAGGCTCATCTACTAATACAAATTTCCTTTTCGTACTACGATCCGACCACATAATGCCACTTAGTATTAGTTAAACATTTAGACAACTAGTAAGCAACATTTCTATTTTGCTTTGCATGCAAAAATAATATGACAAAAATAATACAAATTATATTAATTAAATAAATGAATTTGTTTTATTAACAAATCTGTTCGACAAAATTAAAAGTGTATATTGATGAAAATATTACACTTAGTGCATCAGATCCATCAACCTCCCACTTGCCCTAGTGAAGTAGATGAGTCATGTTTCGCATTCTTGTGCCCCTCCATATGTTTCCCACAGAGCTCTATAGCTATAGGAGTCTTAGTTAAACAAATTCTTGGGTTTGTCCTCATATGTGATCTTTGACTACATCTACCATTCCGTCAAACACTATTGTCTCCCTTTTGTGTTTTGTCCTTATATGGTTTATTTGGGTTTAGCTATATCTGTACTATTATAGTGCCATAGATTTTTCAATTCCTTTTGTTTGGTCCTCCATAGTGAAGTTAGCTGTGAAACCTTGCTTGAAACTTATTCACACTAGGACAAAAACATAACCCAATGTCGATTTCCTTGAATCCTGACACATTTGGAAGTTAGAATCCGTATATCCTATAGGAGTGAGGTCTCCTTTGGAATACACAAGTATATAATCCGTTGTTCTCCATAAATACTTGACTATATGCTTAACTGCTCACTAGTGCCTTGGTCCTCGATTCGCCTGATATCAACTTACCAACCTCACTTCAAAACAGATACCTGGGCGTGTGCATAGCATAACATACATGAGAGTTCCTACTGCCGAGGTATAAGGAACCTTTCTTATTTTTTCTTTTTCTTCTGCTCTCTTAGGATAATCCTCTAAAGAGAGATGGAATCCCGATACGGATGGTTGATTTCCTTTCTTCGAATCGGCCATTGCATAACACTCCAATATCTTGTCTATGTATGAAGGCTAAGACAATGTTATCACTTTGTTATTTCGATACCTTAAGATTCAAATGCCTATAACAAAATTAGCTTCTCCCAAGTCCTTCATGCTAAACTGTTGGGTTAACTACATTTTAACCGATGGCAATGTCTCTACATCATTTTCAATGAGTAGAATGTCATTACCATATAGAATAAGAAAGACCATATTTTCATCCACTAAACATTTGTAAACAAAAGGTTCATCTACGTTTCACTCAAGTCCAAAAGTCTTGATCGCTTGATTAAATCTTTAATTCCATAAGCAAGATGCTTGCTTGAGCCCATATATGAATCTAAGTAGTTTGCAAACCTTTTGTTCTTTTTGTTTAGCTGTATATCTTGTGCGTTGCATCATTTAGATGTTCTCTTCAAGATAGTCATTCAAAAACGTTGTCTTGACATCCATTTGCAAAATCTCGTTATTAAGAGCCGCCGTAATGGATAGTGTAACGCCTCAAAATTTCTAATTTTGTTATTATGAAAATATGACACAAATATTTGTCAGCTTTAGTGGTTATGTGTTCTGAGAGTGTTTGAGAGGTCCCAAGTTCAAGCCTTCGCTTGGGCAATTTTTGGTATTTTGAATGAAATAGGGGGATTCCGAGTAGTGGATGTGTAGTGGGAGTTAGGGGAGAAGATTAAGGGATTTTGGGGATTATCAAGATTTTATTTTCTTTTTTCCCATAACCGAATTTTGACTCTCTTTTCCAAAAAAAAATTTGTCATCTATTCTTCTCCCTCTTCTCTTGCCAAAATTCTCTGAGTTTTTCCATCTTTCTCTTCTTTTTCTTCTTCTTGATTTTTCCATAATCCATTTATTTTCCTTCGTTTTCGCACGCGGTTAGTGCTTGCTTAGTTTTCATAAGTGTTTCTCTTCGTTTTCTGTCAAGTATCTCTTAACGACTGAAGTGGTAATGTTTTTCTCTGTGATTTGGGCATAGGGGAAGGCTCGGACTGG
The DNA here is from genome assembly GCF_007990345.1 of Gossypium hirsutum. Classification (NCBI taxonomy): domain Eukaryota; kingdom Viridiplantae; phylum Streptophyta; class Magnoliopsida; order Malvales; family Malvaceae; genus Gossypium; species Gossypium hirsutum. The sequence continues at coordinate 27,138,269 of NC_053449.1, forward strand.
TGAATTCAGTGTTCTCATCTTAACAATAGTTAAACGAAGGGTTATCGTTGGTGGTAATTTGGGTTTCTGTTGGTTCTTGGTTGTCAATTTTCATGTAAATCCGTTAATTTGATGTTGAGTATCTTGATTATAAGATTTGGAGTGCTCAGGGACTATTTTAGCATAAAAAAACCATGTGTGTACCCGAAACATAAAAAAAAAGAATTCAGCGAAAAGCTAAAATTACTTGCTGTTTGGACAGCAACAGTAGGCTAACTTTGAAAAATCGCCATAAATTGTGGAAAACGAATTAGAGGATGAAAAAAATATGGAATTAAATATAATTGAGTCTAGTTTTCAATAGAAGAAATGATGTAGGTAATGGAATTGTAAATCGTGAGGTATAATAAATGTTGTGAGACAAGGTCAGATTGAATTCGGGTTGCCCTATTCTAAATTTGGAAAATCATCAAAAATTATAGAAAAATAATTAGGGGTTAAAATTACATGTTTAAATTATTAATGAGTTTATTTTCAATAGAAACAAATGGAAACATCATCCAAATTTTTTACTAAGAGATAATTAATTTTTAGCAAAGAAGGGACGAAGCTGTCAGACAGCAGAACGGGGGTAAGTTTGAAGATTTTACTATACTTATTAGCTAAACTAAAAATTCTAAAAATTTTATTGTAGAAAGGTATTTGAGTCTAGTTTCAAAGACATCAAGTGAATCTTAATTTAGAAATCTGTAGCTCAAGAGATAAATAATTTAGTAGCAGTGACTCAAGTAGACAACTTTGAAGGAACATATAAGTAAATAGTGAAAACATATATGAATAATTAACTAGCACGAGTTACATTAAAAATGGATCACATGACCAAGGCCAATTTGGGTCTAGTGGGCCACATGGGCGTGTGAGCCCATTTCTTTGAAAAGTTCTATAAGGTTGCCCAAGTCGACTATAGACCTACTGTAGGGTTGGTAAGCTTTACTTAGACCCCTATATGTGTGATCTATTTGTCTGATTTCTATACCGAGCATGACTTATGATATCTGAATGTATGTACTATTAATTGCATAATGGCATGACATATTTTGTATGTTCCATTGCATCGGGGTGGGTTGATGATATTTAGAGGAAGTGTCTGAAAGGCTATTAAGCCTGTGATTTGGCAGCTCAGCTACAACCTTCTGATTCTGTGCCGCATTTCGGTATAGCATGATGTGTAGGGATGGGTGGGTTGATTTTATCCCCACATGGTGTGTAGGGTTAGATAGAGATGGTGCGCAGAGGCTGGTGGGTAGGATTCTGATTTACTGTATCTGCATTCTGTATCAAATATGGGCGAAGGCCCTAATGTATTTCTGAGACTGTATCTGAATGGGCTAAGGCCCAAACTATTTTGTGATGGGCACGGGCCCCAGACTGTATCTAACTGAATTCTGTTGATTATCTATATGCATATTTTTTGTGGGGATTACACACTGAGTTTCCGAAAACTCATCCTTTCTTTGTTTAATCTGTATAGGTAATTTCCAGACTTGACGGGTCGGTGCAACAGAGGACTCGACGGTGGCCACACTTAAATTTTAGACTATTTTCTGTTAATGCCTAAAATTTATTACTTATTTGGGATTTTTGATGTACCTTCTGGACTATGGACTGGTTGGCTTTAAATTTGGGACTTTATACTGTTTTTTATAAAATTTTTTAAAACTGCAACTCCGCAAACACAATTTTTTTCTAAAAACTAAGGTTTTTCAAAAATAGAAACGATTTTCCCTAAATTAATTGGTTACAAAAGCTTCCGCTAAGAGACAAGTTTTAAAGCAAATCAACTAGTTTTTTAATTAAATAAAAGATAACTTACTGTAACAGTTTTTAAACTCGATAACCTTGTTTTCAAATCCCTTTCCATGTGACATTGCCAGATTCGACCATAACGTCTAGGCCGAGTTTAGGGTGTTACATTTAGTGGTATTAGAGCCAGGTTGCAAAACTGGGCTATGGATTTAAGTTTTAAAACTTGGTTTTAAAGAGATAATTTTTAAATGGTTTGAAATATTTTTGACTGAATATGTGGTACACTGAGTCTCCAGCGCCGATTCTGTAAGTGTTCTAAAAACTCTTATAAGTTTTTGAAAATATGAGTAGCATATTGTAAAACTACTATAGGTAATGCACTGTACTGAGAACACTGTAGATAGTGTATACTAAAAACAGTAGCGAAACTGAAAGTAGTAGTAAGACTGCGATTCGTGATAACAAACTCTAAACTTTTGATATTGTTTTGCATAAAATATCTACTAATAGATATCGAAACTGTAACTAATTCATGAAATTTTTAACACATAAGCTACGAATTCTACGATGAGTGCATGAGGTATCTGCGGATAGGGTACTATAGGCTGAGGTAGAGGCCGTAGAGGGGCTCGAGCTAAGTCCTCGTCGTTAGGCAGCATGCCGAATCTAGATACGAGCGAGACACCGACTTCACCTGTTACAGAGACTAGGTCTCATGATCGCATGGTCGGGGACGACTCCTTGTCCTAGGCTATGCTAAGGATATTAGAGAGGGTCGCTGGGCCCAACACTAGATCTGGGGGTCGAGGGTCGATTACGAAATGACTTCAGTCCAATGGGGTTGAGCTGTTCAAGGGTGTCACTGGAGTCGCTCCTAGCGTGGCCGAGTATTGGATGGAGGCCATGGAAAGAATCATGGATGATCTGGACTTTACCCTTGAAAATAAATTGAAAGGGGCTATTTCCTTGCTTCGCGATAAAGCATACCTATGGTGGCTGACCGTTAAGGACGGCACTCAGCCTGAACAACTGACTTGGGATTTCTATAAGTCTTCTTTTTAAGGTAAATATGTGGTGGCAAGCTACATTGACACTAGAAGATGTGAGTTTCTGAATCTTACGCAAGGGGATCGTTCAGTGGCCGAGTATGAGGCCGAGTTTCTAAGATTGAGCCACTATGCGCAATGCATGGTGGCGACTGAATATAAACATTGTGTCCGCTTCGAGTATGGACTCAAGTACAGTTTAAGAGTTCTGATAGCTCTGCAAAGGGAGCGTTACTTTTCAGCACTAGTAGAGAAGGCAAAGATCACCGAGAAGGTGAAGTGTGTTGAGCGCAAAAATCTAGATAAGAAGAGAGGCAAGAATAAGAGGGGTTCAGAGCCGTTGAGTTCTGCAATGAGGCCTAAGAAAAAGGTCAGATCTGGTGGGCTAGTTAGAGTTGGGGCCCTTGTTGCACCTACTGGGATCAAATTTTGTGGGCATTATGAAAGACGCCATCCGGGCGAATGTTGGAAGACGACTAGGGCTTGTTTAAGATGTGGGTCTACTGAACACCTTGCTCGAGAGTGTCCGTTGAGGGTCAATCCGGTGCAAGCTACAGGTTCTGGTACTGCACAGCCATCGGGGGTAGTTCAGCAGCTGCCTAGGGGCCGTGGTCAGGCTAGGGGCGGTAATGGTATGGGTTGGGGGTAGAGAGCACCAGGCAGAGGTGTTGGACAAGCTGAGGCGAGAAAGTCAGCCCTAGTTTATGCTAGTCGTCGTCGAGAGGATAGAGATGCTCCGGACATCATCACGGGTATGTTTTTTTATTTTTGATCTGCCTTACACTACGTTGATAGATTTAGGATCTACATATTCCTCTGTTGTCTGTTCTGTTCCCAAAACCATAGGGATTTCGGTTGAAAGTTCTTCTAGTGAGGTGACTATGCTGAGCTCGTTGGGGCAATCTTGATACGAGTCACAAAGGCCCAACTCAAGCTCAAGAACGTGATGGGCCCAAATTACCACAAGGCCCAATAACGAGGTCAAAGGCCAGGAAAATGCGTATGAAACTAAATGGAACCGTTTAAGACTTCATTAGCAAGGCCTTAGATGCGTATAAAAAGGAAAAAGAAAATCAAGAATCACTTTCTTATTTTCATGAAAATCAAGAAATCGAATCTTGGTCCAATTTTGCTGTTTTGAGCGATTTCAAGAATCAAGAAAATCAAGATTTCAAATATTAGAAATCTTGGTCCAAAAAACTGAATCATGCAGCTAAGGCGCATTGGATCTTAGTTACGAGCATCAACGAACCAATTTTGGGAAAGAACGAATTAGAAGCCTAAGTTCTTGAAGATACGACCCAATAAAATGTTCCAAGCCCAACCAAGAAGATTAAATTAGACTTAGTTGAAAAATCAGGTCAAATTGTCAAAGTGGCCCAATTTGTAAAATTTTAATTCTTTAAATACTTAGTTTTAATTTTTAGACTTTATAAATAAATTTCTATGTAAAAATTCAGTCCAAGAGGTCCATTTAAAGGCCTTGGATGAAATTCCCCTTGAAAGTCAACAATTAGGGTTTTTTTTTAGTTTTCCTAGTAGGGCTAGGAAAGTAGTCAGGAGGCCCATATATATGGCTTGGCCGGCCACCCTTAAGCACATTACATTGAATTTAGATTTTTGTTGAGTGAAAATTCTCTTTGAGTTTCTCCAAGAATTCTCTCTTGAGTTTTCTTTAGAAGTAGTTTTAACAATCTTTTTAATTGTGGGAGCCATCTTCAACCTTCTTTTTGCCGTGGTTTTACATTGGAGGGAAGATTAGAGCCATTTGAAGGGAGTAGTGAAATCTTTCTTGATTTCAAGGCTTCTTAGGACTTTCTTTATCTTTCTTGCTGTTTGTTCTTTTTTCATTTTTTTTGTGCCGAATTGTTGATTAACTTGGTTTAATTGTTCTTGTTGCATTTTCAGCCATTCCAAGCTTCAAGAATCTGTTTGCAATATTCTTTGGCATCAAGAAACGTCCTTTATTCATAATTTTCAATCTTTCTTGCTGCCCAAGTATCCTACTTCTACTTTAATTTGGTTTTCTTGGTATTTTGAGTTTAATTTTCTGTTTTCGTTTCAGCCCAAGTGTCTATAGCTTTCGTAGGACTTTCCCGTGACTTGACAATGTCAATCTTGGTCTGCGCACAACCCTCTATCAAATTTGTTAGAGTTAGCAAACTGTACAGGGATGTTCCTTTAGAGGTTCAAGGGACGGTATTTCTAGCTGATTTGATAGAGCTTTCATTTGGGGAGTTTGATATGATATTCGGGATGGACTGGTTGGTCAAGTATCGTGTCAGTTTGGACTGTACGACTAAGAGGGTCGTATTGAGAACTGAAGGGGGGTAATGAAGTAGTTGTGATTGGGGAACGTCAAAATTACTTGGCTAATGTGATCTCTGCACTGGTAGCTGAGAAACTAGTTCGCAAGGGATGTGAGGCGTATTTGGCCTACGTAAGTGTTTCCGCTTCTGGGGACTCTACTGTTAAGGACATCAGAACTGTGAGGGATTTTTCAGACGTATTTCTTAAGGAGCTACTGGGTTTACCTTCGAATCGGGAAGTGGAGTTTGGGATTGAGCTTCTTCCTGATACAGTTTTGGTGTCTATCGCTCCCTATCGAATGGCACCAAAGGAGCTTAGAGAGCTCAGGGCTCAAATTCAGAAGTTATTGGATCATGGGTTCATCCGCCCTAGTGTGTCCCCGTGGGGAGCACCGGTACTATTTGTTAAGGAAAGGGATGGATCCATGAGGATGTGTATCAACTATCAACAACTAAATAAGTTGACTATTAAGAACAAGTATCCACTTCCGAGGATTGATGATTTGTTTGACTAGTTTCGAGGGGCGTCTATGTTTTCCAAAATTGACTTGCGTTCTGGGTATCATCAGTTGAGGGTTAAGGAGGTTGATGTGCATAAGACGACATTTAGGACTCGTTATAGTCACTACGAGTTCCTAGTGATGCCATTTGGATTGACTAATGTATCGACAACTTTCATGGATCTGATAAACTGAGTGTTTCAGCCCTACCTAGATCGATTTGTAGTGGTGTTCATCGATGAAATATTGGTTTATTCGAGGACTGAGGATGAGCATAACGAGCACCTTAGGATTGTTTTTCAAATTTTAAAGGAAAAGTAGCTCTATGCTATGTTCAGCAACTGTGAGTTTTGGTTACGTGAAGTAACATTTCTGGGTCATGTGGTGTCTGCTGAGGGGATTCGAGTCGATCCTCAAAAAATTAAGGTTGTATTAGACAAGAAGCAACCTAAGAATGTTTCTGAGATCTGCAGCTTTTTGGGGCTGGCAGGTTATTACTGACAGTTTGTGGAAGGGTTTTCATTGATCTCAGCACCCTTGACTATGCTGTTACGTAAAGGTGTACTGTTTGATTGGATTAATGCGCAGCAAGAGAGCTTTGAGAAGCTTAAGACTGTCCTGATTGAGGCTCCTGTTTTGGTTCAGCGTGAACCTGGAAAGGAGTTCATGATTTATAGTGATGCATCACATGTCGGTTTGGAATGTGTGTTGATGCAGGATGGTAAGGTGGTTGCATATGTATCTCGTCAACTTAAGACACACGAGGCAAACTATCTAACGCACGATTTGGAGTTGGTCACCGTAGCCTTTGCATTGAAAATTTGGAGGCATTATCTGTATGGTGAGAAGTTTATTATCTACACTGATCATAAGAGCCTCAAGTATCTTCTCACTCAGAAGGAGTTAAATCTTAGGCAGCGTAGATGAGTTGACCTGCTTAAGGATTATGATTGTACCATTAAGTACCATCCCGACAAGGCCAATATGGTGGCCGACGTGTTGAGCTGTAGGGCTATGAACGATCTAAGAGCAATGTTCGCTTGACTTAGCCTATTCGATGATGGAAGTCTGTTGGCAAAACTTCAGGTCAAACCGACATGGATTGAACAGATTTGTGGTAAACAGTTAGGGCATAAGTCTCTCAAGTTGAGAATGGTGGCACTATTGATTTTGAGATAAACAATGATGGGGTACTTTATTTCTGCCGTCAAATTTTTGTACCGAAAGATGAGGATTTAAGGCAGTCGATTCTTAGAGAAGCGCATGGTAGTCCCTATATTATGCATCCTGGTGGTAACAAGATGTACCGAGATCTTCAGGAATTGTACTGGTGGCCAGGGTTGAAGCGTGAGGTTACCTTTCATGTTTGCTGCAGCCAGTTAAGATACCGTTATGGAAATGGGAGCAAGTAACGATGGACTTCGTTAGTGGGTTACCTCTAACACCCATTAAGAAGGATTTTTTCTGGGTCATCGTGGATTGATTGACCAAGTCTGCTTACTTCATCCCGGTAAGGACAGACTTTTCTCTTCAGAAATTAGCTAAGCTCTACATATCGAAAATAGTGAGACTGCATGGGGTACCTGTCTTGATCATTTTCGATCGGGATCTTCGTTTCAAGTTTCGATTCTGGAAGAAGCTTTATGAGGCTCTGGGTTCAAGATTAGACTTCAGTACTGCTTTCCATCCTCAGACAGATGGTCAGTCGGAGAGGGTGATTCAGATACTGGAGGACATGTTGAGGAGTTGTGTTATTGATTTCTGAGGTAGTGGGGAGAAGTACTTGTCGTTAGTGGAGTTTGCCTACAATAATAGCTTCCAGTCTAGCATCCACATGGAACCTTACGAGGCACTGTACGGTTGTAAGTGTCGCAGTCCTTTAAGTTGGACTGAGTTGGGCGAGCGACGTGTTCTAGGTCTTGAGTTGGTCTCTAAGACAGAGGATAAGGTTAGATTGATTCGGGATCGTTTGAAAGCGGCTTCTAATAGGCAAAAATCGTATGCGGATATGAAGAGGTGTGAGATCGAGTATTCTGTGGGGTACTTAGTTTTTCTCAGGGCCTTGCCATTAAAAAGGTTCTAGGTTCGGTCGCAAGGGCAAGCTGAGCCCTCAGTTTATTGGACCTTACTGCATTCTGAAACATGTGGGACCTGTCGCTTATCAACTAGAGTTACCTCTGGAGTTGGACCGCATTCATGATGTTTTTTAAGTCTCAATGTTGAAGAGCTACTGCTCTGATCCCACACATGTTGTTTCTATTGAGGAGATTGAGGTTAGGCCAGACTTGACCTTCAAGGAGAAGCCGGTTCAGATTCTGAAGCATAATATAAAGGTCCTTCGAAAAAAGTCTATTCCCTTAGTGAAGGTTTTGTGGCGTAATCATAGCACTGAGGAGACCACGTGGGAGCTTGAGGATGCGATGCGTCAGCAATATCGTCATCTATTCTGATCAGGTAAAATTTTGAGAACGAAAATTTCTTTTAGGGGGTGGGGTTATAACGCCCCAAAATTTCTAATTTCGTTATTGTGAAAATATGACATAAATATCTATCAGCTTTAATGGTTATGTGTTCTGGGAGTGTTTGGGAGGTCCTAAGTTCAAGCCTTTGCTTAGGCAAATTTTGGTTTTTTGAATCAATTAGGCCTTACTATTGTTTAATAGGCTTTTATTTGATTGTTGGGTTAATTACATCAAAATGGGCCTACTGGTTTGGTGGTTAAATGGTGTTTTATTATCGTGGAGGTCTTGTGTTCGAATCCTTATGCATGCAAGGGTATTATTTTTGCTCAGATTTCGGGATAGAGTTGTGTAATAGGGGGATTCTAAGTAGTGGATGTGTAGTGGGAATTAAGGGAGAAGATTAAGGGATTTTGGGCATTATCGAGATTTTGTTTTATTTTTTTTCCTATAACAAAATTTTGACTCTCTTTTTCAAAAAATTTCTGCCGTCAACTCTTCTCCGTTTCCTCTTGCCAAAATTCTCTGAGTTTTTCCATCTTTATCTTTTTTTCTTATTCTTAATTTTTCCCTAATAAATTTATTTTCCATCGTTTTCGCATGCAGTTAGTGCTCGCTTAGTTTCGGTAAGTGTTTCTCTTCGTTTCTATCATGAATCTCTTAACGACTAAAGTGGTAATGTTTTTCCTCTGAGATTTGGGCATAGAGGGAGGCTTGGACTAATGAATTCAGTGTTCTCGTCTGAACAATAGTTAAACGGAGGGTTATCGTTGGTGGTAAGTTGGGTTTTTGTTCGTTCTTGGTTGCCAATTGGCTTGTAAATCCATTAAATTGATATTGAGTATCTTGATTGTAGGCTTTGGAGTGCTCGGGGACTGTTTTAGCATCAAACAAAAGCTGAAATTGCTTGGCAACAGCAGTAGGCTAACTTTCAAAAATCTCTATAAATTGTGGAAATCGAATTAGAGGATGAAAAACAATATAGAATAAAATATTATTGAGTCTAGTTTGTTATAGAATAAACGGTGTAAGTAATGGAATTGTAAATCATGAGGTATAATAAACTTTGTGAGACAAGGTCAGTTTGAATTTGGGTTCCCCTATTTTGACTTTGGAAAATCATCAAAAATTGGAGAAAATTGATTAGGGGTTAAAATTTACATGTTTAAATTATTAATGAGTCTATTTCAATAGAAATAAATGGAAATATCATTCAAATTTTTTACTAAGAGATAATTAATTTTTAGCAAAGAAGGGACGAAGCTATCAGATAGTAGAACAGGGGTAAGTTTGAAGATTTTAATGTACTTATTGGATGAACTAAAAATTCTAAAAATTTTATGGTAGAAAGGTATTTGAGTCTAGTTTCAAAGGCATCAAGCGGATCTTAAGTCCAAAATTTGTAGCACAAGATATAAATAATTTAGTAAAACTGACTCAAGTAGACAACTTTGAAGGAACATATATGTAAATAGTGAAAACATATATGAATAATTAACTAGCACGGGATACACTAAAAATGGATCATGTGGCCAAGGCCAATTTGGCCCGAGTGGGCCACATGGGTATGTGAGCCAATTTTTCTGAAAAGTTCTGTAAGGTTGCACAAGTTGCCCAAGTCGACTGTAGACCTACTGTAGGGTCGATAATCTTTACTTAGACCCCTATATGTGTGATCTGTCTATTTGATTTCTATACTGAGCATAATTTATGATATCTGAATCGTTGTACTATTAATTAGATAATGGCATGACATATTTTGTATGTTGCATTGAATCGGGGTGAGTTGATGATACTTGGAGGAAGTGTCTGAAAGGCTATTAAGCCTGTTATCTGGTAGCTCAGCTGCAACCTTCTGATTATGTGCCGTATTTCGGTACAACATGGTGTGTAGGGTTAGATGGAGATGGTGTGCAGAGGCTGGTGGGTAGGATTCTAATTTACTGTATCTGTATTCTTTATCTGATATGGGCCAAGCCCTAATGTATTTCTGAGACTGTATCTGAATGGGCTAAGGCCCAAACTAGTGCCCCAGACTGTATCTAACTGAATTCTATTGATTATCTGTATGCATGTTTTCTACGGGGATTACACACTGAGTTTGCGAAAACTCACCCTTTCTATGTTTAAACTATACAGGTAATCTCCAGACTTGACGGGTCGGTGCAGCAGAGGACTTGACGGTGGCCATACTTAAATTTTAGACTATTTTCTGTTAATACATAGAATTTATTACTTATTTGGGGTTTTTGATGTATCTTCTGGATTATGGATGGTTGGCTTTAAATTTGGGACTTTATACTATTGTTTATGGATTTTTTTAAAAACTGCAACTCCACAAAACAGGATTTTACCTAAATTAATTGGTTACAAAAGCTTCCGCTAAGAGACTAGTTTTAAAGCAAATCAACTAGTTTTTTTTTAAAACTAAATAAAAGATAACTTACTGTAATGATTTTTAAACTCGACAATCTTATCTTCAAATCCCTTTCCATGTGACATTGCCAGATTCGACCATAACGTCTAGGCCGGGTTTGGGGTGTTACAGATAGTAATATGTAGATTGTCTTGAGCAAGACAACTGTAGAGAATGTTTCTTCATGATTGATACCTTCTTTCTGAGTATAACCTTTTGTTGCAAGTCTAGACTTATAAGTTTCCACTATTCCATCCACATTTCTTTTCCTCTTGTAGATCCACTTTCACCCTATGACTTTTATCCCTTCTATTAAGTCTACAAGTTCCCGCACTGAGTTGGAATACATAGAGTCCATCTCAACTTTCATAGTTATTTCCTAGAGCATGGAATTAGAACTCTGCATCACTTCGTCATATGTGAGTGTGTCATCTCTTCTTGTTCAGTAGAAATAGTGTTAAGAACACTTACGCTAGATTGGAAGAGCTCAGGCCTACGGTAGACCCTCCCACTATAATGAAGCTCCTTATGTTGCTGATTGTTTATAGGTCTACTATTAGGAGTTGGTTCTGGAACCATTTTCATAGGGTTTTGTATATTTCCTAAAAGCTCCTCGAGTACCTCTTTACCCGAGGGAATTCATTCATGTAACTTTCTTCAAGGAAAGTAGTATGAGTTGAGACTATAACAGTTTGCTCTTTCATTATAAAAGAAACCACCCTTTGGATATCCTACAAACATGCACAATTTTGTCTGTGAGTCCAACTTTCTCGCATCTTTATCCAATACATGGGTCTGGCATCCCCAAATCCTAAAATGATTAAGATTCAGCTTCCTGCTATGCCACAATCTGTATGGGGTTTTCAATGCTACCTTAGTTAGCATATCATTCAGAATATTGCAAGCCATTTGTACTACATATTCCTAGAAAGAGATTGGCACCATCGAATAACTTAACATCAAACGTTCATGTCTAACAATGTTTGATTCATTCACTCTACTATGCTATTATATTGTGGAGTGTCTGACATGGTTAATACGAATAGAATCTCATTCTCTATAAGGTGCCCTAAGAACTCATCAAATAAATATTCCTCACCTTGATCTAATTGAAGTGCTTTTATGGGTAAAACTATTTGTTTCTCTACTTTTGCATTGTTTAAAGGAAGTAAGTGATTCGGGGATAATATGTTTATAGGAACATTTGAAATGAAATGTAATTTATAGAATAACTATATGTTAAATATGTAACTGATATGGTAAGATGAAATGTTTAAGTGAAATAGTTCTACGAAATGCTTAAATGGAAAAATTATATATATATGAATTGTTTATAAAAAAAATCATAAGAATATAAATATGGAAAAAGGGACGTTTGAAATGAGTATTTGAATTTATATAGATGCTCATAATGTGCGGGAATTCAAGAAGTCTAGAAAAGAGGTTCATAATATTTTTATTAATAATAAATGATATGTTTGATGTGTTTATGAGAATTAATTTTGTGGCTTTACGAACTCCACTACCTTGTCCTCAAAGTCCTATACAACAGAATATTCACAGGATTTCTATTGATTAATTCTGAAAATGTGGAGCCGAATAGTTTGGCGGTAGAATGAGTAATAATTTGGCCAGATCGAGTACTAGTTAAAAACTCACAGAGATTTCTATATGAAATATTATATCCTTCCAAAGATTATCTAAGATGTGCGGTGTCATTGTTAAAAGAAGAGGTTATGCACTGGTAATCGACTTTAACTACTATGGTATCGAAAGAACGTATTTGTTGATATTTCTTCTGAATTGATTTTTGAAAGAATTATATCAGCAAACGATATTTAGATAAGAAGCAAAAGGAAATTCTTGAATTGAAGTTAGGAAACAGATCAGTTACAGATTTTGGGTGAGAGTAGTTCAACTTGGTAAGTATGTTAATAAGATGGTATTATTTAAAGAGAAATTATGTACTTGTTTTAGAGATGAATTGAATAAGAAAAATAAAATACTTGTCAGTGCAATGGAATTTTTTGAGTTGTAATATAACATCCTCAAAACCCCCTTGGTCGTAAATAATATGAGAGAAAATCTTACCGAAATAAGGTATAAGATCAAAGAAAATGAAAGTTGCAATATATCAAAAGAGAGTTAAGTCAAGAAGCATGACATGATGTATTAAGGAAGGGACTAAATCGTAAATATATGAAAAGTTTTTGGCTCAAGTGTAAATATTTAAAATTTAGGGGATCGAAATGTAAAAATGAGAAAGTTGAAGGACTAAAAGTGAAAATAATACAATTTACTAAGATATGGAATTGGCATGCAAGGACCAAATTGAATAGGGGAAGAATTGTGAGGGACTAAATCATAATTTTATCAAATTAAGTGATGATTCAAGGATGAAATTTTGAAAGATCATAAAGGGTAAAATGGTCAATTAGTAAGAGGGAGAATTCTAGAATGTAATGATGATGTTGATGATATTTTTTGTAATTTTTTAATTAATTAGTTAAATATTATTTTATTAATATTTTACTTAGATAGTTATTATTATTTTATTTAGAAAATGGTAGTATAGAAAGAAAAGAAGGATGAAGGAAATTTATCATCCTTCCAACGTGAGTGAAAGGGTGAGAAAGCAAGTTTTCTTTTCTTTACAATTTAGTCCTTTGCCATGAGAACCTACATTTTTACCCAAAATTTTTGAAAATTTCCTTAGATATTAAAGAGAGAAGATGAAGTAGAGATTCTAAAGAATATGTTAATCAATTTAGAAGCAAGAAAATAGTAGATGAAAGTGGAGAAAATGAGAAGAAAAAGGAAGGAAAGTGGTGAAGATGAGAAATGCATGGAAATGAATAAGAAATGAAGAAATTATTGACAAAGGAGGTAAGTTTCATACTAAACCTATTTGTATTTCAATAGACTGAGTTGAAGATTTTTTGAGTGAGATGTATGAAACATGTATTTAATCTAAATACAAGAAATAGAAAGTATTTGATAAAGAATAAAGACTTAAAACACTAAATTGGTAAGAGAGAATGTGATTTGTATGGTGAAAAGTACTAATATTAAGAAATGAATATGTAATCTACACATAAACATAAGTGACTAAATTTTATAGTAATCAAAAGTATGGAAATCATGTGTGATTGAATAAAAGATAGTGCAAAGAACCTTGGAAAAGAAAATACTTTCATTAAAACAGTTTGGACAGCAGCAGTGACTTAAATTTTAAAATTCACCTAAAATTATAAAAATTTAGTTAGAGATTGGATTAAATATGAAATTAAATCTTCTAGGTCTAGTTTTATATGGAATAAACGGTGAAAGAAACGAGGTTTTATAGTTTGAGATATATTAATTTTCATGAAACAAGGTTGGATTGGATTCGAGTTCCCTGTTCTGACTTTGGAAAATCATAAAAATTTTTAGCAAACTGATTATGAGTTTAAATTTATATTTTTAATTATTAAAGAGTCTATTTTCAATAAAAACAAATGAAAATATCGTCCAAACCCCATACTAAGAGATAATTAATTTTTAGTAAAGAAAGATCGAAGCGTCAAGCAACAGAACAAGGAAAATTTTGAATAATTTGAATAAATATATACATAAAGGATGTGGAATGGAGAGTAAGAGGAGGAAAAAAATGAATATATATATAGTAGATGAATTTGAAATGTTTCAAAATGGTTGTAAGTGATGGAATGATTAATACATGTGAATATGTTTAAACGAATTGATAAAATAATAAGTGAATAATTGTTAATTGATGTGATATTGAATTCTTGTTAAAATTTTATGAAGAATTAAATTGATTGGTACAATTTAAAAATAAATATGAAATATATATAAAGTGGGTAAAGTACTTTGAAAGTACAAGTCCTCCAATGGTCTTACTTGTGAAACTTTAATATTTGTGTTAATTTTATAAACTTTGTTATCTTTGATTGAATATCATGTTTTTATGAGGACTTGAGATCAGAAATAGACGCAAGTGGATGATATGATAGATGTAAGTGGCGGTTATGACATCTAAATACAGTTCAGGTAATGATATAAAAAAATAAGAAAAATAAAGTGTGGAATTTGTAGGAAAATGGAAATGACATCATGATGACAAGTTCGCCATGTCATGACGTGGAAACCCCAACGTCTCGACGACAGTTCAAAATTTTTTATGAACTATACAATTTGGCCTTTGATCAATTATGGATGTTTTAATGAGCTCCTTTAACTCACAATTAGTTCTATCGTAAATTCAATTATTATTGAAATGAGTTAATGATCTATATTAATTAAATAATATGATACATTGATCTAAATTTTTCAGTAGTTGCTTCGACAACGAATGTGACATCTTGATGCCTTGACTTGGAGATCGGGTCTGGTATGGAGGTATTACATGTAATTTTTATTTGATCAGTCTCAGAAAAGAGAAAAAATTTGTTATCACAAGAAACAGAGAGAGACATGAGTTTGAGACTTCAATAAACGAAGTGTATCTAAAACATATTCTATTTTTTTGGCCAATGATAAATGAAAGGACCAAGTAGTTATTTCTTGGGCCATCAGGGTTTTATTTATGACAAAGATAGCTAAAACAAAATAATATGAGATCACTGATGACTTCACTAGCCAGTGTGGTAGTGTTCGAAATGTAAAAAAACCTGAATGCAACCATTGTGGTCGAAATCATTTTGGAGTGTGTAGTTTAAAAGATAGATTATACTTAATTTTTGGATTTCCTTATTATTTTATGAAAGATTGACAAATCAAACTGAGTTAAATAAATACCAAAATGTAAGACTTGCTGTTAATTCTATGAGCAACAAATGATCAGAAATTTAAAGCACAACTATAATTAATAGAATTGAAACAAAAGACATAGTGGTTCGATCTGAATCTTGAGTTTTCACTAATGTCTTTGTGATCTGAGCACGCAAAGAGGCCTTAGTCTTGATATTATTTCTGATACCTTTCTATCATTGATGTTATAGTATACATATTAGTTGATTTTGATCGATGCATTTGTATATATGTAATACGTTGGTAACAGGAAAGGGTTTACCTAATGGAGTTAATTGATAGACGATTGGATTTGCAGATAGGGTTCACTAAAAATTTATGGTTATGACTTTTCTATTAATTTGATGTTACTATTTTTTATTGAATTTGGTGTTAATCTGGGAATGACCTGGATTGATTGTTTATGCTACCATAGTGAATTATTAATGGAAACAGATTGATTTGAGATGCTAAAACGATGAATTGATTCTATTAAATTTGCTAAGTTTGATTGTATGTCGAATATGATTTCAGTGGCATAGGTATAGAATTGATTCGAACAGGTTGTGATGCAATTTTTATGTGTAAGTCCTGGATTCCAAAGTAGCAGAAATGGAAATTTATCAGGCACTAACAAATTATGAGTTTATAGATGGCTATTCGAAGAAATTGTTGAGTTTACATTTAGAATGAAAAGATAAGCTTGCAATAGAACTAGATTACTGTACTACTCTGATTTTTACTGCTTTGTACAAAATGATTTCAACCAAATTAAAAGAATTAAAATCTCAGTTGCAAGAATTAATTGATAGAGGTTTAATTCGATCGAGTGTATTACCCTGAGACGCATCTATACTATTTTGAAAAAGAAAAATGATGGGTCAATGAAACAGTGCATGGATTATTAATAATTTATCAATAATTATATTACTGATGATGAAGTTATTATAGGGACACGTTGAATTTGTTTGATTAGTTAAGTGCCAGCAGAGTTCTGACCAGTTGAAAACTTTATTAGCTAAACCGTATTAATTCAATTTAAATCCATCTCGAAATTTTCTTAAATGATGTTGTTTCAAATTTGTTAGCTAAATTGGAATATGTTCAGAATAATCGGAGCATCAATTTCAATATTGATTGTGATAATCTATATTTTAGAAATTGAATATGTCTATTGAACAATTCTGAATTTATATAAGACATCTTATTCGAGATTCCTAGCAGCGTTTTTGTGATTTTAACCTAGTAACAGCAAAATGTACAGTGACTTGAAACATATGTACTGATGGTCAGGAATAAAATGTGAAATTTTAGAGTTAGTACCAAGATTGGCTGATCAGATTACTCATTAGAAAAGCTAGTAGAGTTGCTTATGTCTGAGTTCACCTTTAGATTTCAAAATAAATTTTTTGAAGCTATGGCACAAACAAGCGGACAGTTGGAAAGGTTTACAATTGATTGCATATACCATTTGAATCTTTTCACGGAAGGAAATGTAGAACTTCATTATGCTAATCAGAATGAAGCGAGAACAAGTTGGTGTGGACAAATGTAATTTGGTCAACAGAAGAATTTTCCATAACACAATAATTGAAACTATTTCCAGGTATGAAATTTTGAGGATGAAATTTCCTAAGGGGGAGAGTTGTAACAGCCCATTTTTCAGTGGTGTTAGAAATAGTAGTTTCGGGACCACAAATTCGAGGAGGGAGCTTTTTAATATTATTAATTAATATTTATGAGTAAAGTATATTATTATTGAGGTTTTGATTTAATAAATTTTACTAATTAGTCATATAGTCAAGTTCAAGTGGTTAATTTTTGAAGTCAAGTAATTTTAGAAAATGAGGTATTGGGAACTCATTTCTATAAACCGAGCTTGTAAATATTTTATTAAATATTTACGGAGTGTTATTAGTGTTATATTAAATTTTGGTTAATAACTTTTAATGTTTAATAGTTAATTAAGTAAAAGCATTAAGTGGAGGTTTTTAAAGGTAATTAAACCTTATTTCATTATGGTGGGCGGTTAGGTAATAGATTTTGGGTGAAATTTGATTAAATAATCAATGTTAAAATGGTAATTTAGTAATTAAATTAAAACAGAAGAAACAAAAGCAATGTTATCATCTTTCTTCATCTATTACCGATTGTAAAATGAAGGAAACACCATTTTTTAATGCTTGGTTTGGCCAAGCTTTGTCTTAGTGCATGGTATGTATTTTCCAACCCGTTTTTCATGATTTTTATGTTTTTGAGATCATTGTAGCTTAATTTACTTAGCTCGGGGTTCAATTCATAAAATTGTGAACATATTACGGAATTACCATGAATGAGGTGAATGTGTTTTGAATTTATTTGATGAATTATTAAATTTAGTAGCAAAATATAAGTATTTTGTTAGGTTATTTTTGATGAATTTAATGTTTAAGGATTAAATTGTTGAAATAGTAAAATTCAATGTAAATTGTGTGAAATGAGGAAAATTATGGGTTGTTATAAGACTAAGGGAAAATCAACTACCATGAATTTTAATTAAAAGTGGTTAAATTGCAAGTTTTTGGTATGATGACTAAATTGTAAAAAGGATAAAATGTTAGGGGTAATTTTGTAAATTTATGGAAAGGTTAAATTGTGTAAATTTGATTATATACGTGCTAAAATTGGCTTAAATGAATAAACTTACTGTATATATATATAGATCAAGAAATGAGATAGTTAGAGTTAGATCGAGGATACTGTCAAATTAGTCGTCGGCTTCGTTTTTACAACTATAATTGTCAAGGTAAGTTCATAGCTTATTGCAATGAAATTATATATATTGCTTGCTTTTAAATTATGTTTATATATATACATATGTTGGTGATTCTATGAATTAAAATTAACATACTACTAATGATTGCTAAGGAGAGAAAGGACTAATTGGTATGGCCTAGTCGTGAACACCTTAAATCTAAACCAATCTGGACTGTGAGGTCAGAAGATAAGTAGTTTTTCTCGACTCAGTATTTCAATGCACGTATCAGAAGATTCTGCTTGGGTATTGACTAGTTGATTGAACAAGAAAACCTAAAACGACAGTTGCTTAAGATTACCAAAGCGACCTAATCACCCATGTCGAAATCTGATACATGTTTCCTTATATGATTTCTTGCTTTCGTTTATTTAATTTCCTTTTATGTTTTTAGCATAGTTTAGTAAAACTTTTCTCTTTAGATCTTTCTTACTATAATCTTATTAGAGTATTAATTAGATCTATTTATATTTAACTTAAGATTAATTTAGTTCTCGCCTCCCTCGGGTACGATCCTCAGAGTACTCACCTACTCCATTGTAAACAATATTACAACCTAACCCGTATACTTGTGGATATCATTTTCCCATATCTTTTGTGCAGGATTTTTACTCTGGACATTGGTATGTCCAGAGGCAGTCAAGTTGTTGGCACCGTTTCTGGGGAGGCAAGTCACTATATTAGTTTTAAACTTTGCATAATAATAGAATAATTAGGAAAATTTTTAGATTATAGACAAGAAATTTAAAATCGTAGACTACTAATATTGTATTATTTCTTTGCAGCTTTAAAATCTAGGAGGTATGATGCAAACACTAGGGACATTATTTGATACAAATTGGTTGTGATCTAATATTATTTGACCTATAATTCATAAGTTGCAATGTAACACCCCTAACCTGTATCTGTCGTCAGAATAGGGTTACAGAGCATTACCAGCAATCGTCTGTCGAAACATAACCGAGAAACCTAGATTATTAGACTCTTATTGATGCTTCTGAGACATCTGCATCTATAACTTTAACTGATGACGTTCTATTTCATGGAAAGCTTCAAGCAATATCATTTAATACAAACACGAGAGCGGTAACTACTAAGACAACTTTAAGCCATAATATCATTTCTCGCTTATAACTGACCTGGTAGATATATTTCCGACTGTTCTTCTATTTACCTGTGAATCCGCAAAATTTATTCCCGAATCTAGAGATGTACTCGAATATATACAACTCATCTAACTTTTCCAGTGAATAAGCCGCTCTGATTAAAACAACTGAGTCGATTTTATCTATCGAATAATAACATTTCAGAATAATCCCTTCTTCTTGTTGTCAAGACAACCTAAACATACAATCTATCATAATTCCCTCTAAATATCAATCAAAGATATTTACAAATTGCATTAACTCAATCAAAACATAACATCCCGTTTTATCTCTTTGACATAAATCAAGATTACCTAAGGAATGAGAACCAATATACAAGTTTAAGCTTGATCTTCCACCATCTACACTTTTGCCGATGTCTACCCCTTCACGAAAGCTAGAAAGGGAATATATAATAAAGCTATTTCAATTATTAACATCGAAGCTTTGAATTATTTCGGAACCGCCACTATCGAATGAATTAAAACCATACTGCTATAATAAGACCGATTTTTCAACCATATAGATAGAACAATACCTCAACATTAATAATGCACTCCGAAACAGAAGAGGAAAAACTGAATGTAATCCCACTAACAACCAGTGCAGTAATACAACCTCCATAATATGAGATCTATA
The DNA here is from genome assembly GCF_007990345.1 of Gossypium hirsutum. Lineage (NCBI taxonomy): Eukaryota > Viridiplantae > Streptophyta > Magnoliopsida > Malvales > Malvaceae > Gossypium > Gossypium hirsutum. The sequence continues at coordinate 27,158,150 of NC_053449.1, forward strand.
TCACCATGCTCCCATGATCGAACCAGGAATTATAACCATAATAGATGTACTTACCTCCAGCCAATGTTTATAGATGAAACATGTTTGATAGATTAAACAATAAGAACGATGAGAAAGCCGAAATAATGAAATCCAAGATTTAAAGCTCTACTAAATTTTCGAGAATACAACCCATATTGAATGATAAAGAGATCGATGATACCCCAGAAAAAGTCCCGAAGAATAATATCACTCATACGCACTAGAACCAGTTGTGACAGAGACAACATAAATTGTATATATATAATTCAGAGTATCAACTAGTAGAAAATTTAAAAAAACATCATATGAGTCTTATCGTTGAATCTTCTACCAAACATAATAGAATAGAATGCCAAAGAAAAATAGAGTAATGCCGATCAAAACCAATCAGGCTAACAATACCTCTGTCTAACGTTATGGTTTGCTAGCGTTCTCTTATGATAAAAATCACTTCTGAAAATGAACAATTGCATATACCTCTGAGGATAAAAGAGCATATAGAATACCTAGAAGAGATCGTCGTAAGCTACTCGACTATAACCGCTGCATTCAGATATCCTTGCAATTCAAACATTATTCCATTGACTACTACAGTTATCAATAATACCACATTATCCCATTCACTAAAGAAATCAATTCGGAAGAAATTTCGATTAATACGTTCTTTAGATACCATACCTGAATAACTCGATTACCCGTGATTGACCTCTTCTTTAACAGGGACATTGCGTACCCCGAATGACCTTCAAAAAAAAATCTAATATCTCTTCTAGAACTCTCTCTATTTGTTAACCCATTCTCAGCTCTAACCGTATTATTATTCATTCAGCCATTGAACACTTCAGTTTCACACTTGTGAGCTTAATCAAGATCAATCTTCTGAATTTCGTTGTATAAGACTGTACAGGTGAGGAGGGTGAAGGTTGTAAAGCATCTAAATTTGACTCTCAAATATATACACATAACATAGCATTTATCATTAACATAATATTATGAACTTTTATTCATACCTTTATGAGTTCCGACTCATCATAATCAACTTTTTACTTATGCACATGAATATTGCTTCCTGCACTATCGAAATTAGCTCGGTTGGAAAGCATCTTTGTCTAAAAATGAAACAAATCTTATCAAAGTTGATAGATATCACACTATCCTAGGTTAAATAATGGCATGTGTTTCTAGACTTCACATATGCTACGTTCAGTCCAAGAACCGACTAAACCGTAGCTCTGATACCACTAATGTAACACCCCTAACCCGTATCCGTCGTTGAAATAGCGTTACAGAGCATTACCGAAGTTTACATTTCAAAACTATCAAAAATTCTAAATCATTTAATAGTGCAACATCAATCATGGCAAAGTCAATCAATAACATATGTTATGTCCCTTACACGAGCCATCGAGGACCTAAAAACACATTAGAAATAAGTCAGGACTAAATTGGAAACATATAAATTTTTTTAGAAAAATATGAAAATTTTCAAACTGCAGGGGTCACATGGCTGAGACACACACCTGTGTCTCAAGTCATGTGGGTATTTGAAGTAAGGACACACGGCTGTGTCCCAGCCCATTTTCGTGCCCGTATAACTCTTTGACTTGAGTCACACGGCTAAGGCACACACTCGTGTGCCAGGCCGTGTACCCTTTGAAATTGCCTCACACACCCGTCTGCTAGGCCGTGTGCTAGGCTGATTAATTGCTTGACATGCAATCCTTTGTAAGCTGCAGGAGACACACAGCCGTGTTGCAGGGTCGTGTGTCACACACAGCTGAGACACACACCGTGGCTTTGGCCGTGTGGACGATAAATAGGCCATTTCCAAGCCATTTTACTCACCTAAAGCCAAGTTAATTACACCAACCAAAAGCACCTATTTTCATGCATTCAAGATACAGCTAAAACATGCATAAACATGCTAGAACATCATAGTACTTAGCCATACAACCAATATGCCTTAAAGGCACCTCAAACACAACAATCAAATTTGACTAAACATTTGCTAAATTTAGCTATAAATCAATCAACTAATTGAACAAATTATATACTACATTTACCATAATGTTCACATATCATTTTCATACTCATAACCCCCAATATGATCATTTACACAACTCAATCAATACCTTAGCAACTTAGCCATATACCAACCATAACCAAAGCTACCGAAACTAGCCATTTAACAACTCAATGCACTATCTCATTCCATACCAAACCAACATTTCATAGCATACCTTTATATTCATCATTTCAACTACCATCATTTAAGTACTTAGATACCAAACTAACAACCATTAAAGTACCATACATACATGTCAAAATACCAACTATTTCATCACTTAAAATAACATATTTACAAGCCAAAAATAATGGTTAATTTCATCAAACAAAGATACCTATACATGCCATTATAACCATAACTCAAAATCATGAAAATCTACCGATATAGTCGATAGATAGTGTGATGGATCTTCTACTAGCTTCTAACCCGATTGAGCTTTCGATAATCTGTAAAGTAAGAGAAAAACAACCACATAAGCAATGAATGCTTAGTAAGCTCGTATAAACTTAAACACAATATTCCATTTCAAATATGAACTTTATAAGTCATAAACAAACATATACCAATTCTTCAAGATTTATCAAACTATATAACAATCATCTAACAAATTAATATGTTCATTAACATCCCGAATACTTTCCATTTATAACATAATAAGGTCTTATAAGCTGAATTACATAATCATCAACCTTTTCTTAAAATGGCTAATCATTTCATTTACTTACTTACCATTCTATTTACTTAGCATAAGCTTAATTACGTTATCAATTCGTAAATCAGTGTATCTATTCACAACATAAGTAAATTCCTTCCTTACAAGTAAGTCCTTTAACTTAACAATTCTTTTTATTTCATCATATTTTGTTAAATCTATGAACTTATCATTTCAGTATCTATTCTCACCCATTTTATTTGCAAAACTCACAAGACATAAGCATAAACATCAACCATAATGACAAGCTAGTGCATTTTAACATTCCCATTTCACATTTAAGTAATAATCATTCTATAATTCATCATTCATCTCAAACTTTCCTATAAACATGTCATTCTGGAATCATTTACCTTCACTAGACAAGATTAAAGCTAAACAAATAAATTAATCATACCTATTATACATTTACGAAGCACTTATAGGCTTAGTATTGAAAATGATTCATCGTATGCTTCTTGTATTATAATAATTCAACCCAAAACTCATTTATATATGTATATAAACATATATATTTAATCGAATAATCATCAATATAATGATACTCACATATCATCAAGTAATTCATTGAACATTTAAGATTTAACATTTATTAATATCTTGATTATACGTTAGCCTTTAACATTAAAATAATTTTACAAATTCCAATCACAGTTATCCCGACGAACTAGTAACTTGACTCGGATACTTGGGTAACTACACCACACCAAAGGCATCATAGATGCATAACAGGGGCACCGAAGTGCAAACAGAGGCACAAATGTGCAAACAGGGGCACCGTAGTGGGAATAGAGACACCAAAGTGTATACAGGGGCACCGAAGTGCAAATCCCATACAAGCATGCATTCTAACCCTATTGGCATGCCAATCATATCCTAGTGATTACTACATTCAACCAGGCATTTCATGTAATCAATTTCCTTTAAACATATTTGTCATTCAAAGGCACTTCATCGTTTCCGTACATATGATATAACATCAATACATATATTCATACTGTCAATGTGCCATCACAATGATTAACATCATCTATTAATCACTTTCATATTTCTCGATACACATGCTGTAACATTTCAAAATCATGCTAAAATCGCATATATATCATATCTCATAAACATTCCATAGTTTTCTAATAAATGCTTTCTCACCTTATGTTTAGTTATAATATTTCGAGTTTTAGCTCGCATTTTAAACATCATATATAAGTGTCTACATTCATGAATCGACATTAACATTATTTATATTTATAGGTATGTACAATTCTATACCTACGAGCTTACTTGGCTAAATTGCAGAAATGTCAAAGTACAGGGGCATTTTGGTAATTTTTGTTTCTCCTCGATTTTCCACTCGATCTTGATCTAAATTAATAATTTCATTAAATTTATTAGTTTAGACAGTAAAACAATGTATTTTATGCAATTTAGTCATTTTGAAAATTTTACAAAATTACCCCTAAAGTTTTACTTTTATTTAATTTAGTCTTGATCCTAAAACATGCAAATTAACCATTTTTACCCAAAATTGAGCTTAGCTCAACCTAGCTTCCATAGCCATGGCTTTTGATTTAAAATCAAAATAAAAAAAGAAGATGGCAACCATATATTTTTTACTTATGTTTTATTTAATTTAATTAATTATTAAATTACCATTTTACCCTTAGTTAATAAATAAATAAAACACCAAAGTCAAGTCCATATTTGTCCACTAACCTCTTGATTGGTCTAATTACCATTTAAGTCCCTTCTCATTTATTCGATTAGCCATTTAATCACTCAAATCATATAGTGATCAAATTTTACTTCTTTTATGATTTAGTCCTTTTTAATCGAAACGTTAAAATTTCTTAATGAAACTTTAATACAACCTTAATGACACTCCATAAATATTTATAAAAATATTTATGGCTCGATTTATAGAAACGAGGTCCCGATATCTCATTTTTTAAAATCACTTGACCTTAAGGTCTTACCACTTGAACTTAATTAATAATTTATATCATATAAATTACCATAAAAAACTTTTTAAAACTATATTTGACTCGTAAATATTAAATAATAATATTTACGAACTTAATCACGGATTTGGTGGCCCTGAAACCATTTTTTTCTGACACCACTGAAAAACAAGTTGTTACATGCATTTTGAGCTAAATCCTTCCTTACTAATGTGGATTACTAATAACATCACATTTAGTGAGCCTAAAATAGAAGATCCTATAATATTTTTACAACAATTTGAATATACATGCAGCATTATTGCTTACGCCTGAGTACCACCAGAAACTATCAAACTATTACTAATTCCGTTCACATTGAATGGAAAAGTGAAAGCCTGGTTAGAGGCACTCCCGCCTGACACTATTGCTACTGGGACAGATGTGGTGCAACTTTTCCTTTGCCCAGTTCTTCCCATGGCTCAAGTACTTAATGTGTATGAGATGTTATTTCAATTCAAATTATCCATAGTTGAAACATTGGGACAAGCCTGGGGAAGATTTAAAACTGTCATTAGATCAGTGCTAGGTGGAGGTTTAAATTTTGCAGTGCAAATTCAACATTTCTACAATGGATTAAATAGTCAAAACAGGCGAAATTTTGATATCATGACTGAAGGAAGCATTTGGAATAAAACTAGGAAGAAAGTAATGGAAATATTAGAAAGATTCAGTGAAAGCGAATATTCCTAGGGAGCACATCGAGAATTAGAAGCAGGGTAAATGAAAACAGAGGAGCAAAACTACAATAAACTAGAGTCCATTAAAATAGAATTTGTTAATTATGAATATGAATCAGAGGAAGAAAAATGGGATGATAGTGAACAAGTGAATGCTCAGATAGTGATTCAACTAGATTTGTTGTCACGTCCCATATTTATATTTTTTTATTAATTTGTGTGGAAGAATGAGAACAAGGAAATGAGTAGTCTAGTGATTAAAGACTTCTTAACTATCCTAGAGGTTCAAGATTCAAGTCCTAATGTTCACACTATCTTATTTAATTTTTTTTACAATTTTTCAATGTGACATAAGTGCTTGCTGTCCATCCCATTGTTGCCTCATATAAGTCGATTCCTTTCCTCCATTAAGAGTCAAACTTACCTTAAGTGGGGGGTGTATGATCCCCTTTGAACTCCATGTCTCCCTGGTCACATTTTTCAATGTGATTCATTGAACCTGGTCACAGTTGAGCAAGTTACACACACCCATTGTTGTCCATACCTCTCATTTCTCCCATATTCTATTTTTTTCATTTTCTTTGATCTCTATTTTCTCTCCATTTGAAAAACAACCACCACCTAAAATTCCTCCACCGTTGGTTATACTTTCACCATCTTGACACCACCTCCCAATATTCTCTTCTCCTGTTTTTTTCTTTCGGTCACCTCTCCTTACCACCACTGTCGCCACCATGAACCGCCTTGAACCACCGTAGGAAAACCTTCCTCCTCCACTAATTTTCTTTTCTCTTTTCTCTATAATTTGTGACTGAAGCCTCTTTCCCCTTTTTTTTTATATTTTCCTCACCTCATCGGGACCATCGCCTAAAAAGGTTGATAATACTAACTGAGAGCCCTTATGAGGGTAAGCCGTAAAACCACCTTAATAAGGCATAATGATGGGAAGATGAGATCCACATTGGAGTTAAATGAAAGAAAGAATTTAAGTAAAAGAAAAGATAGATTTTGTAGAGATGGCGAGACGATAAGTGGAATTGTCAAAGCTATTCAAAGGTTGATAAAATGGCTGGAAGGAAATCACTCGATGTTATATACGTCCGTGAATAGGACCAGAAATAGGAAAAAGTCCATTATGACAGCTTAAAAAATGTTCCCATTAAGCAGGGAGTTTGATGTATATATTATGATTTATCTGAATCTCTGATTGTAATGTCTATCCTTTATATAATCCTCCCATAATTCCTTCACCAATATCAAATCAATAGAAATTTTTAGATATTCATAATCATCATGTCTCCCACTAAGAAGATTTCTCGTTCAAAAGTAACTGAACTTGTAATACCCCTAACCCATAAACATTGTCAAAATAGGTTTAAGGAGCATTACCATAAAATCGTGACATAAAACATTCAATTCCAAACATTATATAATTCATAGCATATTTCATTCAATCACATGCATATCGTCCCTTATTCTAGCCCTCGAGGCCTTCGAAACACTTTAGAAATGATTCGGGACTAAATCAGAAACATTTAAAATTTTATGGAAAAAGATAGAAAATTTCATACTAGAGAGGTCACACAGCCGTGTGGCCAGGCCGTGTGACTCACACGTCTGAGACACACGTCCGTGTCTCAGGACGTGTGGACATTTGAAGTAGGGATACACGGTCGTGTCCCAGCCCGTGTCTGTGCTCGTGTAACTCTTTGACTTAGGTCATACAGCGAAGCCACATGCCTGTGTGCCAGGCCATAGAACTCTTGAAATGGCTTCACACACCCGTGTGCCAGGCCGTGTGCTAAACCATGTAACTGCCTGACTTGCAACCCTTTGAAACCTATTGGGGACATACGACTGTGTCGCATGGCTATGTGTCACACACGGCTGAGACATACGCCCGCGTCTTAGGCCGTGTAGACAAGAAATAGGCCAATTTTAAGCCATTTCTTTCACTCAATCCATGCTCACACCTACAAGTCATTTACACATACAAGCAAGCTTCAAAACATACCTAAAAAATGCATAATAAAGCTAGATCAATATGGTATCTATCCATACAACCAATATGCCAAAAGGCACCTCAATCACAATCATCAAATCAACCTAAACATAAACATGTTTGAGCATAAATCAACCACACACAACTACCTATTTTCATGCCAAGACATAACACAATTGGCCATATGCCAAACACATCTAAACATACTAATTTGGTCATTCAAAACATATCATCACTTAACCATTTCAACATTAACCATCAAAGCACCCAAAATGTCAAAATGTCATCAGCCATGTAACCACATATTTACATGCCAAACATAACAAGTAGATCATCAAACATAATTCACCTATACATGCCATTGTAACCATGACAACATCAAAATATATCGATATAGTCGTTGGATAGTGTGATAGGTCTTCGATGAGCTTCCAAACCAATCGAGCTTCCAAAAATCTATAAAACATAGGAAAGAAAAACAACGTAAGCATATAATGCTTAGTAAGTTCGTAATTCACGAACAAAGCTTACCATTTTCATAGTATAATCATAAAATAGACATGATAAATCCAACAACACAAGTTAGTGCTTAATCACATAATTTAGCACAATTCATCACATGGTAAGGTAAATTTCATAATCATAATGCATATGAATTCATACTTTTCATAACAAGGCTATCCATACCTTGTTCATCAATACTTCATACCTTTCCATAATTTCATAGTGTAATCAATCGAAACCCTTACCAGTTCATCCTTTTACATGCCCATTGAACCACATAGAATAATATCGGGTACACGAAAAGCTCACACAAAGTGTGCTAACACATGTTCTAAACCATTCCATTCCATTTTCCTTTATGTAATCGCTCATACGAGCCATAAATGGGTCTGCTCACACAAGTTGACGTGTACACCCCTAACCGAATCCGTCGTAAGAAC